>NC_134367.1:5099811-5251061 GCF_035582795.1 Mycteria americana | reverse complement strand
GGAAAAAAAAAAAGCTGAGGAAAGGTAGATTTTCATGTTTTCATTTTGTAACATGCTGTAAACTTGCCAGAATTTCAGAACAGAAAATATACTGAGCAGAAAATATACTACAAGCTGGAGAACCCTACTAACAGCACCTGTAGATATAAATAATAGACTAATAAAAAGCATAGCATGTTATTAATATTTTATATAAGATTAATCTGTAGGCAGTCATGCGTGCTTATATTTAATAATGTACACAAGCACACAAACATGCATATATCCTGAAAAACAAAATAAACACTACTTCTGCACTGTTGTCATCAGTATATTATGATGTTTCCTTCCATAACTGCATATTTATGGGTGAATATCTCAGAAAAAGGGACTATCTCGTCTTGAATTAATATAAAATACCCATCATATTGCAGCTGTTATGATTAACAAATAAGAAATGATGTTGCAGAGTGTAAAGATGTGTGTATCTATACAAAATTATAGACACACATTCAAAAAAATATTTGTATCTAAAGTGCAAAAAAATTGTCCAGTGACATCAGCGGATATTTCTTTCTCTCATTCCTAATAAAGCAATAGCATTACTTACTATGAAAAGCATAAAACGTGAGAATATGGATTTTGTCAATGAAAAGATGCACAAATACTTAACTCTGAGGGCGTCAGGGAGACTTACATTTCAGCAGATGCCCAAGCACGTAACTAAATCAGAATAAATCATCGCACTCCAGCCACCCTATTGTCCTCTTCGTCTATACAAAGGGAAACCTACAATCAAAACAGACCAAGGTCTTTTTGCATCATGCATTATTGGGATTTTCGTTGTGTTGACAAGACTGTTGGGTTAGAGTATGGCTCTGTTGTTCTTGCTGCTGTCATCTACACAACCCATCATCAGCTTGCGTTGGCATTTTGTACTGACTTGTGCTATTTGATGGGGAGACGGGAATAAGGAAGGGAAAATACTCTCCCGATGTTTGCTGTGACTACCTTTTTCAGCATCACATAGCCTAACTTTTGTTCATTCTAGGCTTGGTAAACAAAGCAAAAGCACAGTTCACACAAAGGAGCATGTTGTGTTGAGTATGATCCAGTCAGTTGAGGGAAAAAGACTGAGTCCCAAAAGTAAGCTAGCAAAAATGAACATAGTCTTTTGTTATTCCTCTCCCTCAGACCACTTGACAATCATCATAAAATAAAATAGAATCATAGAATAGTTTGGGTTGAAAGGGACCTTTAAAGGTCATCTAGTCCAACCTCCCTGCAATAAGCAGGGACATCTTCAACTAGATCAGGTTATATATCATCTCCTGAGGTGATTCAGTATCTGAGGCGATTCAGTATAAGGCAATATTGGGCCCCAGCTCTTTCACTCAAATGTGGTCTGCTGCATAAACCATATCTCTTCCTCACCCATCTTTTTCCTCTCGATCATGTTTGTTGAAATCAACATGAAGATGACAGATCAGAGGGTAAAACTCCGTCATGAAGAAAGAAGAAGTAATTGAATAGAGCTGGATAAAAGAGAAGCCCTGAAGAAGGGTTTGTGTGCCTGAAAGCTTCCCTTCTTTCTCCTTTTTTTTTTCCCAAATCTATCAGTTGCAATATAAAAGATATTCCCCCTTCGTCTAAATCTTGTCTTGCTTGTATCTTTAAACCTCTGTGGCTGTAAGAGCACAACTATCACCATTTACAGTCATCTCTAACACGGTATCTTATGGCAACAGATGATGTCAGACCAGACCACATAATCACTTCCCTGTGGGAATAAACAGTTGTCCTAAAAAGAGCCTTTTTAACATTCACAAGCCCATTTCACGTGGTACCCAGAGCACAAAATTGCTGAGGCAATCTGCTGGATGATCCTACCAGTTATCTCACGTTCTGCCTGCTCTCATTTTCTTTTTCCTAGCGTTGCAGTAGGACCACTGGTGTGGGTAACTAGTCAGGGAGCAATGGCCACAGTTTTCCCTTCTTTATGTACGCTGGTGGACACATGACTTTGCCGTGGCTATGTAATCTGATGAGCTGATGATGTCTTATGTATCCTGGCATCAGAAGCTAGGCTGTAAAAGTTTCTAAAGCAAGTAAAATCTGCCAACAAGCATAACGATCTGCAGGCTGAACTGCTAGACTAATGAAAGGCATTATTTCCATTCTATTTTTGAGGGCATTTTCTTCTGCTTCTTCAGCTGGTGTCTGTTAGCATCCCACCTCTCAAACAAGACCAGCTCAACAGTTGAACAAGGATTGACTTTTCCAACAGCACCTACAGCAGCACTGGGTTGATGGGAAAGAAATCTGGTTGTTGCCGCTGCTATTTAGCGCAACTCAAAACATACCTTGTCCTCTCCCCATTGAGCTACATTTCTTCACAAAATCATTTGTCGACTCTAACACATGATCAGAATATGGGGGAAGGAATACACTAAAGTGTGTGTTTGGCAAGAAACCTAACCCTTCATCTTTCAGTGTTGTTGCACTTACTGTTTCCTTTCTCTTTCCAGCAGCCCTCCCTTTGTTTACTGTCATTCCTTTTTCTGTTTACCACCTGGTGTAAAGGCCAGGACTTCATCCATCTCCTTTCCAAGGTGCTGTTTGTGGTAGGAGTTCTGTGCCTTCAAAACTGCACACAGTTTGTGACAAAACCAGCTTCGTCTAGAAAGCACCACACCGCTCTCTGTTGCTGTGTCCATGAATAATTAATATAGTGAAATAATTATATGCAACAGATTTTACCTTGTTGTAATTTGCAACTTGTTCTCCATGTTTCTGGAAAGCAAATGACTTAGACTTGTTGTTTCCTTTTACTTTTAACCCATAACTGGCTTACCTGGAATTGCTTTGTTTAAGATCATGTTGCATAGACATAATAATTTTAAACATTTTAGATCGTAAACAACCTTCTACTAAATAGTAATGAGAAGTGTTCCAGTAAATTCTGGTTAGGGTAGGAGCAGCTGCAGAGTAACAGGTTTTTGGATTAAAGGAACAATTATTTATCTGGCATAAATGGTGCACATACTGGTTTAACCTGGCAAGAAGCTAAACTTTAATATGACACTGATTTCAGTACAGTCTCACTCATTATAAAATTTACAGACTTACTGAAGTAAATACATATGTAGATATTGCTACTGTTTTCTTGACACGTATATATGTACACGTGTGTATACGTATTGTGTGGCAGGAGATGCCAAACAAACAAATAAATCTAGTCAGTGTTAACACTCTTCACAAATGTACCTGACAGACCAGAAGTTTGAAAATGTTGATTGAAAATATTTATAGGTTTCTGTGCAGCCCTGCCTCAGATATGAAAAAAAAAACCAAAAATCAAAAAACAACCAAACACCAAAACAACAAAACCCAAAAAACATTTCAAGCGTGTGGCACCAGGTTTCTGTATTTATAGAATCATAGAATCTTTGGATTCTATGATTTGGATTCTAGAATTTGGATTGGAAGCGACCTTAAAGACCATCTAGTTCCAAACCCCTGCCATGGGCAGGGACACCTTCCACTAGACCAGGTTGCTCAAAGCTCCATCCAACCTGGCCTTGAACATTTCCAGGGATGGGGCATCCACAACTTTGCTGCGCAACCTGTTCCAGTGCCTCACCGCCTTCATAGTGAAGAATTTCTTCCTTAGATCTAGTCTAAATCTACCCTCTTTCACTTTAAAGCCATTACCCCTTGTCCTGTTACTCCATGCTGTTGTAAAAAGTCCCTCTCCAGTTTTCTTGTAGGCCCCCTTCAGGTACTGGAAGGCTGCTATAAGGTGTCCCTGGAGCCTTCTCTTCTCTAGGCTGAACAACCCCAACTCTCTCAGCCTGTCTTCAATACGAGAGGTGTTCCAGCCCTCTGGTCATCTTCGTGGCCCTCCTCTGGGCTCGCTCCACAGATCCATGTCCTTCTTATGTTGGGGGCCCCAGAGCTGGATGCAGTACTCCAAGTGGGGCCTCACGAGAGCGGAGTAGAGGGGCAGAATCACCTCCCTCAACCTGTTGGCCATGCTTCTTCTGATGCAGCCCAGGATATAGTTGGCTTTCTGGGCTGCAAGCACACATTGCCAGGTCATGTTGAGCTTCTCATCAACCAACACACCCAAGTCCTTCTCCTCAGGGCTGCTCTCAATCCATTCTCTGCCCAAACTGTATTTGTGCTTGGGATTGCCCCAACCCATGTGCAGGACCTTGCACTTGGACTTGTTGACCTTCACGAAGTTTGCATGGGCCCACCTTCCAAGTCTGTCAAGGTCCCTCTGGGTGGCATCCCTTCCCTCCAGCGTGTCAACTGCACCATGCAGCCTGGTGTTGTCGACAAACCTGCTGAGGGTGCACTCAGTCCCACTGTCCATGTCACCAACAAAGAAGTTAAACAGCGCTGGTCCCAATACCAACCCCTGAGGAAGGCCACTTGTCACTCATCTCCACTTGGACATCAAGCCATTGACCGCAACTATTTGAGTGAGACCATCCAGCCAATTCCTTATCCATCGAGTGGTCCATCTGTCAAATCCATGTCTCTCCAATTTAGAGATAAGGATGGCATGCGGGACAGTGTCAAATGCTTTGCACAAGTCCAGGTAGATGATGTCAGATGCTCTTTCCTTATCCACCAATGCTGTAACCCCATCGTAGAAGGCCACCAAATTTGTCAGGCACGATTTACCCTTAGTGAAGCCATGTTGGTTGTCACCAATAACCTCCTTATTTTCCATGTGCCTTAGCGTAGTTTCCAGGAGCATCTGCTCCATGATCTTGCCGGGCACAGAGGTGAGACTGTAGTTCCTCGGATCTTCCTTTTTTCCCTTTTTAAAAGTGGGGGTTATGTTTCCCCTTTTCCAGTCAGTGGGAACTTCACTGGACTGCCACGACTTCTCAAATATGATGGATAGTGGCTTAGCAACTTCACCCACCAGTTCCCCCAGGACTCGTGGATGCATCTCATCAGGTCTCATGGACTTGTGCACCTTCAGGTTCCTTAGATGGTCTTGAACCTGATCTTCTCCTACAGTGGGAGGTTCTTCATTCTCCCAGTCCCTGCCTTTGCCTTCTGTGACTTGGGCAGTGTGGCTTGAGCACTTGCTGGTGAAGACTGAGGCAAAAAAGTTGTTGAGTACCTCAGCCTTCTCCATATCCCGGGTAATCAGGTCTCCTGCTTCCTTCTGGAGAGGGCCCACATTTTCCCTAGTCTTCCTTTTATCACTGACTTACCTATAGAAGCTTTTCTTGTTGCCCTTGATGTCCCTGGCCCGATTTAATTCTATCAGGGCTTTACCTTTCCTAGCCTGATCCCTGGCTGCTTGGACAATTTCTCTGTATTCCTCCCAGGCTACCTGTCCTTGCTTCTACCCTCTGTAAGCTTCCTTTCTGTGTTTGAGTTTGTCCAGGAGCTCCTTGTTCACCCATGCAGGCCTCCTGGCATTTTTGCCTGACTTCCTCTTTGCTGGGATGCATCGCTCCTGAGCTTGGAGGAGGTGATCCTTGAATATTAACCAGCTTTCTTGGGCTCCTCTTCCCTCCAGGGCTTTATCCCATGGTACTCTACCAAGCAGATCCCTGAAGAGGCCAAAGTCTGCCCTCCTGAAGTCCAGGGTAGTGAGCTTGTTGTGCGCCCTCCTTGGTGCCCTAAGGATCTTGAACTCCACTATTTCATGGTCACTGCAGCCAAGGCTGCCCTTGACCCTCACATTCCCCACCAGCCCCTCCTTGTTGGTGAGAACAAGGTCCATCTCCTCCTTGGCTCATCTATCACTTGGAGAAGGTAGTTATCATCAACACATTCCAGGAACCTCCCAGATTGCTTATGCCCTGCTGTGTTGTCCGTCCAATAGATATCAGGGTGGTTGAAGTCCTCCATGAGGACCAGGGCTTGTGAACGTGAGGCTGCTCCTACCTGTCTATCGAGGGCCTCATCTGCTCCATCTTCTTGGTTGGGTGGTCTGTAGCAGACCCCCACTATAATGTCACCTGTCCCTGCCCTCCCTTTATCCTGACCCATAAACTCTCGGTCAGCTCCTCATCCAACCCTAGGCAGAGCTCCATGCACTCCAGCTGGTCATTGACATAGAGTACGATACCCCCTCCTCATCTCCCCTGCCTTGTCTTTTCTAAAGAGCCTGTATCCTTCCATTCCAACACTCCAATCATAGCAGCCATCCCACCACGTCTCCGTGATGACAATAAGATTATAGCCCTGCAGGTGTGTGCACATCTCTAACTCCTCTTGTTTATTCCCCATGCTATGTGCGTTTATATAGAGGCATTTAAGTTGGGCCCCTGATGAAGCTGACTTACTGGCTGGAGTGGCTGGAATTCCTTTGTGCTGCTCTTCAGGTGCTCTGTGCTGACCTGTGATCCTTCTCCAGGCTCTGGCCATCTATTGCTGGCACTGGGTAGGAGTGGGATTGATTGAGGTTCCCCTCCCCCAGCATATGCTCATATTTGAGCATATGAGCTCATGAATTGTATCTTTGAGCTGTGCAAAAATGTGCGTAAGTGCCCTTGATGTGTCTTTATGTTTGATGATGCACGATTTGCCCCTATATTCTGTCTGAGAAGTGGACACTAATATCTGTCCTGTAGCATAATTAGAAAAGTCATAAAATACCCTGCTGTACTGAGTCAGGATCTTACCCATCTGGGATTTATACCAAGAGATGTTCTTTTCTGGTTTTGCTGTCAGCACAAATGTTTAAATATACCTTCAAGAGCTGAAATATTTGGAAAGAAATTCTGTTTGCCTTATGTAAGCTAGCAATAGTCTGCCTTTAATGAAGTTTCATCCTTCAGTTATATTCTTCTGTCTCTGCTAAAACTGGAACATACATAGTCACCTTAATTTTAAGAGGGATTACATATGGAAGAAGATAAAGTAAAGGTGTTAGGATCTTGTATAAAGTCAGCTATTTTTTTTTTTCTATTCTTTCTATTCTATTCTATTCTATTCTATTCTATTCTATTCTATTCTATTCTATTCTATTCTATTCATATTACAGAATTTAGATTACAATCTAAAATTTTTAAGCATAATGAAGTGAGCTCTTGCAGTGCAAAAAGATTAGGGTGTTCACAGGAAAGAACAAATTATCATGGTAGTTTAAAAAATACAGTGTCTTTCCTTTAAACATGAATGATGAGCACAGATTCATTCTGCTCTAAGAAGGTCTTTATATCATTGTCTTCACAGAAACCATCTGAACTCCTTCTAGTAGTGCATTGAATTATATGATATTTTATATCACTGTCATATGCAGCTCATTCTTTTTTCTGATCTTTCCCCCAGGGAAGAATTGTGCATGCAGTGGTAAGATTTATTTGTTCCACAGAATTTTTTATTGTAGTTAGGTTGGAGAAGGCAGGTCAAAGAAAAGTGTTTTGCACTTGGTGATAAAATATGTGCTAGTCCTTAAGATTTTTTTTTTCCCTGGGAGTTTGTACTATCCTCTTGGATCAGTTGCAGAGAAAGTTTTCTCTTTTGCTCTCTCACATATTAACTTTAAGTTAAAAGCTTGATTTTGCCTGAGGAGTTATTGATTACAGTCTTCATTGAAAGATTTGGTGATCATTCAGCAGTTTTAGACCCAGGCCAAGTAATTGCCACTTTCAAGAAATAAACAATTCCAGAACTAACCTGAGATAAACTGACATAGCTCAATAGATTTCAATCATTAACATCAGCTGAGGATTTGACCTAACTTTAGAAGGAATATATGAGAGTTCAAAGGCATGGAAAGCTGTTCTGGCTGCAAATCACTTCAAACCTATAGTGCTGTTGCATCTTTCTTATCCTAAACACTGCTATGAGAGTTAAAATGAACATTTCTCATTAGAACCAATGCCCTAAATTTTCCCCAACTGCATTTTTTAAAATTCTGAGTGATACCTGAAGTTGGTTCAATCCTATGTTATTAATCATACTGGAGACAAGACTCGAAAGACTGACAATATGTAATTTTTATTGAGCATGAAATCAAATTAGGTAGCCATAATGATCTAATTTGAGTGTAAATCTTATAAGATCTAATAGTTCACTTTTCCTGGACTGAAATTTCAATCCGTTCATTTTCTCAAAGCAACAATGTGAAGCAATATTTAAAACCAAAACCAAAACCAAAACCACCACCCCCAAAATAATGCAAAAACCTAAACAAAAACAACAACAACAAAACCAACCACAAGCAAACAACGGAATTGTTCTTCATGACTGAATTTGTCAAAACATGGAATATGAGGTTTCCCCCGCTCTAACATTTCTTTTGTTTTGTAGGTGGCACCTGCGTTGTTAACCCCACCGACTTGTTCTGCTCTGTTCCTGGTCGCTTATCTCTACTCAGCTCCACTTCGAAGTACAAAGTGACCATTGCAGAGGTGAAGAGGCGCCTTTCACCACCAGAATGCCTCAATGCTTCCCTCTTAGGAGGTATTTTGAGAAGGTAAGTTGAAGGTGAGAATAACAAGCCCTAGATAGTGCTGTAATTTCTGTAATTTTATTTTCTACAAATAGGTTTTGTTCTCTTTCCCCAATGGATAGGTGGTCACAGTTTGGGAAAACAGAAGGAGATGGATTGGGAGTGAACACTGTTTCTAGGAAAATTTTCAATAATGAGAAAAATGAAGATTGTGTTGGCATTTTTCCCAGAAAGTTTACATTTTTCAGTGAACTGATTTTTTTTTCCCCTCAGTTCAGTACCCATCAGAGACGGACAGGTGTCACTTTGCCTTGTTTTGAATGAGAAAAAAAAGACCCTCAGTGTGTGGAAAATTTCACCAGAGCTACAAATCTGACTTCTTCTTGAGAAGCTATTTCAAAGTAAATTGTTTTACCAAGTGTAGTTACAGCCCTCACTCATCAAAAACCTAAAACAGGGAGGTGTAGGGACGCCTTTTTCTCCCGTTCTCCCTTGCATGCTTTTTGAGAGCACAAGTCCTATGAGGACTGGCTGAGGGAACTGGGGCTGTTTAGCCTGGAGAAAAGGAGGCTGAGGGGAGACCTTATCGCTCTCTACAACTACCTGAAAGGAGGTTGTAGAGAGGTGGGGGTCGGTCTCTTTTCCCAAGTAATAAGACATAGGCAGAAGGAAATGGCCTCAAGTTGCACCGGGGGAGGTTTAGATTGGATATTAGGAAAAAATTATTCACCGAAAGGGTTGTCAAGCATTGGAACAGGCTGCCCAGGGAAGTGGTTGCAGGTATTAAATCCCTGCAGGTATTTAAAAAACGTGTAGATGTGGTGCTTAGGGACATGGTTTAGTGGTGGACTTGGTTTAGTGGTGGACTTGGCAGTGCTACGTTAACGGTTGGACTTGATGATCTTAAAGGTCTTTTCCAACCTAAATGATTCTATGATTCTATGAGTACAAAAAAGATAGACTTAGCAGAATACGCTGGTTTTAATTTTCTCGTTGTGAGATACTGGAGAGGAAGCAAGTAATTAGGTAAAATTTTGCCTCTGACCCTTCACTGACCAGAGCAGACACCTGCAGAGAGCAGTAGCAGAGAGGAGGAAAGTGGCAGACTGTGCCTCACATTGCAAGTGGAAAACAAGGAGGCAACTGTAATTCAGCCAGGCATATGTAAGTCACAATGTCCCTGAGGCGTCAACTTAGATGGCATAAGCTACTTGAATGCCCTTTGATCAAAACTAGCTGGGAAGTCATAGGCTATTTCACTGCTGTCACTGAAGGCCACACTGATCCTCATACTTATACTGAAAGTCATTTTAACCAACCTGCGATATTCTAAGATATGTAGTAGTCCAAGAGCTGTCTCGAGCCATCTTGCAGAGTAAGGACTATAGATCATAAAATTGTTTCAGGGGAAAAAGCCCTACTTACCTGTGCATCTATAGGCATTGAAATCCAAAATCTACATCTACAAAAGTTTTCATCTATTACTGCTTCACCTTGGAGAGGCCTTCAGCTAATAGTCATAGAAATGTTCGCTTTAAATACTCATACCACAGGCTTCATCAATACCAGTACAAGCTATTAAGAATGCAAGGGCATCAGC
The DNA here is from genome assembly GCF_035582795.1 of Mycteria americana. Taxonomy (NCBI): domain Eukaryota; kingdom Metazoa; phylum Chordata; class Aves; order Ciconiiformes; family Ciconiidae; genus Mycteria; species Mycteria americana. The sequence continues at coordinate 5,241,045 of NC_134367.1, read as the reverse complement.
CTGAACATGGGGACTCATTTCTCTCTTCTGTTAAAATGCTAGAATGAACCCCATAGGTTTTTGACCAGACCAAATATCACTCTTCCAAATCAACCCTGGGCATGGTTCAGGAGTTAGCAAAAGCCAGGGACTAGTCCCAGCCAGCAGTTTGGATGTGCTAACTGTTTTATGAAGCAGAGAGTGTAAATGAATAGATTTGGTCAGGTTATACGTGTAGCTGTCACAACGAGAGAACAGACTCAAACACTATGTAGTTGACCAGCAGAGATGTAGCAAAACCAAATCTTGTTCATGGTTTGCCTGAGACCTGTCAGGGTTGCTTTTGCATCCTATCAGCAGTCACTGTCTGGGTATTTTCCCAACTAGCTTTTCTTCAGAATAAAGTGTTCTCAGAAGACATTTCCTGACATACAACATGGTCAAAGTTGTGGTATCTCTTAGTGGGTAAAAACAACCATCCAAATGGTGGTATTCCAAGTTTAGTTCCTTTCTCTGCCTGAAGGGACTTGAACCTGTACCTCAAAACATCTAGTTAAGCATGCTTAATACTCAGTGATTGGTTATTCTAAGCTGAGGGCGCCTCAATCTCATTTGGGGCTAATCAAATATTTACTGGACAAAAGCAAAGGTGTAACTGTAGTGATGACTCTTATTATCTAATGACCAGCTCATTCTTTTGGGATGGGAGAGACCTGGGTTCCAGTGGCTGCTCTATTTAATGTTTAAGCATTTTAACATTAGTTATTTACTGCCAGCTGGCTGCTGCATTCATCTAAACGACACAGGTTAAAATTCCCTCAGGCTGAGCAAGAAATTGAACCTACTTCTGCTGCATAAGTGGATATGTCTGAAATGCTTCAAAAGCTGAGGTACTGCAGAAAAGCAGGTGTGGGATGCACCAGGAACCATTTTGTGAGAACAAAGTGACATAGGCATTTGGGATAGGGGCACAGGTAACCAACGATGGCTGGGATTTTAGCTTCAGCATTTCCTATTGCCTTATCCTTCTTCCTTGTAAGCTGGGCTTTGTAGACTACATTTCTAAGTACCCAGGTCTCTACATAAATTATAGAGGGATAGCTGGAGCTGGGTTCCACATAGACGTCTGCATTTGAGTAGCCATCTGGCTTCCTTTTATAGTCAGGTGAGAGAGATGGGTAAAGTCCCTCATTCTAGACATCTATTTAATATCGTTCTAGAAATGCATGTTTCTCTCTCGATTGTCTTGGGAGCCTGAGGTGGCTAAATCAGATATAAGAGACTCCACTGTCAACATTTATATTCAGTCATTGCAATACCAGGCTCTGTGCTCAAATCGGGACCATGCTAGGTGGAAAGCTGTCTGAAGATCTGATGCCCCTGTGACAGGCGTTAAAATGACTTAACTTTGTGAAAGGACAGACATGAAAGATTCACATTGTGCAAGCAGGACGTTAAGAATACAGCTCTGAAAGATTTTCCATTGATGTCATTACTGCAGTCATTACCCCACACATTTGTCAATAAGGTGTGTAGAATTTCTAGGCTTATATTAACATGGGAAAAAAAGTGCAGAATAAAGACAAGTTTCTCTCTCTTACTGTTCTCTCGTGATAGAGCAAAATCCAAGAATGGAGGACGCTGCTTGCGAGAAAAATTAGACAGACTGGGACTGAATTTGCCTGCAGGAAGAAGAAAAGCAGCAAATGTCACACTCTTGACTTCCTTGGTAGAAGGTAGGGTTTATAATATTGCAATATAATATAAACATAATTAAAGTGTTTCCTTGTATACAACACTTTTCAGCCACAGTGTTAAATATCATAATCTGAATTTTGTACAAAGAGGAGAACTGACTTGCCTAAAGCCACAGACAGAATGAGTGGCAAAATGGAAGTTCACTCTGAGATGTCTTGGCTCCCAGCAAGTGGTTTGGTCCTGCGGTTTCCTTAGCATTGATCTGTGCTTTCTGTGTTGGGATCTGACTTACAAATCGATGATCCAAGTGTTCTTGTGAAGAATGAATGTCTTATACCAACTCTATAAGTAGGTTTTTTTAGCCTCCTTTTTTTAACTTGTAAATTTCCTGGAGCTGATCCAAAAATGTGATTTTTTTTTCCCCTTAAGAAGGCATAATATTTAGACAAGACTTTTCCCCCCACACATAAATGAATGAAATCTATTCTCAGATAAACTCTAGACAGGCCCAGGAGACACTTTCTTGGCCTTTATTTGTTGTTTAAATATAATTCACCAAATACTGCCGGGCTCTTCAAACCTTCAGCTGGGAGATGCAGGTTCAAACCCCTCAGGCAAAGGGAAGAAACTCTACCTGAGTCTCTTCTATTCTGGGTGAATCCACTAAGTACTCAGTTTGTTGTCTGGCTACGAGTAGCAGCCCTGGGAATTTCAGATCCCTCCTCCTTGATGTTGAGAGCACTCAGCTCATCCTAAAGGTCAACACCTTCTAGGATCATAACCTGAAGGGTCCATACAGATCTAGGCAAGTAGGCTGAGGTCTCAGCACATATTACCACAGAATCACAGAATTACAGAAAGGTTGAGGCTGGAAGGGACCTCTGGTGATCTTCTAGTCCAACCCTCCTGCTCAAAGCAGGGTCAATTAGAAGAGGTTTCTCAGGACCTTGTCTAGTCAGGTTTTTAATATCTCAAAGGATGGAGAAATAGTGCTGAATCCACAACAGTGGATGTTTTTCACCATCTAAGAGGAGGGACTAAGGTTCTCAGGGGCCACTGAGCACACAGAACTACAATGGGGCTGCTCTAAAATACAGGTGTGTCCATATCACACCTGCTTGTAATAAAGAGAAAGCCATAATGAAGTTACAGTCTTAGAAAAGGGAGTTTTCTCCCCCAGTTTAGAGGAGTAAGGGCTGTTGCTACCCTTGCAGTCCTTCATGCATCTTGGATCTTAGCAGAGAAGAATAAACAGAGCTATGTGGCCAAATGTTCATTAGAAGAGATTGAGAGTGAGGAAGCCCTCTTTCAACTGCTGGCCTGGGATTTATGGCAAAGTACCTTTGCTGTAAGTCAGAATTAGATTCCTTTTTCCCAGGGATGGAGCTGTGCTTGCCTCCCTGCCCTTTAATCAAAGCCAATAGTAAACCTATTATCAAGCCTATGGTATTGCTTTTGTTCTCGGACTGTCTTAATGTGAGTTCTAAAGATATATACTGAGGAGTCTGAGCTCCCTTTGACAGAGACTTGTTTGCCTAGACATCCTAGTCATGAATTTTGTCTACTGGAATTTTTGGGAAAGGCACCACCATGTGCGTTAACATTCCAACAGAAAACAAAATGAAGTCCACTTTTTGTCTATGTAACCAATCCTCAGTCAAACTTGGCTCATTGAATTCTTTGTGATATAAGCTGTCCTCCCTTTGTACATGCAGATATTACTTCCAAGTGGTACTAACTTGTAGCATGGTTTCTGCAAGGAAACCCATCCCTCAATGGCTCCTGCTGCTGGAGGAGGCAGAAATGGAAAGACACAGGCTTATTCCAGCTTTTAGAGGAGAAGAAAACATGAAGAAAACAGCACTGGCTTTTTCTGTGTAGTGTCAATATACAAATTGACATAATGATTTATTATTCTTACTAAATCTCTAAATATCAGGTGCACTGTGTGGACTTCTCATAAGGACCCAGGATTCTGTCACTCTTGATTACTTTAGATGGTTCTAAGTTTGTTATTACTAAAGGTCCTCACAGTCTTCAATGTATCAAGGCCTTTAATATCTCTGTAAGGTGGGAATGTTCTCAACCTCTTAAATATCTGTTTGAGGTAAGAAAAGGCAAAATTAGTTGTATGGTGATTAGGTATATTGACCAAAGCCATCTTGAAAGTCTCTGGCATGACTAAGACTTCTCTTCCTCTAAATAGACTACAATCATTGAGTTTTGGAACAGAGGAACTGCAGTGAATTTCTAGGCTGTGGTGGTCATGTGAAGATCCAGACTTCATGAAAATTATTCTGTGGCCCCTTGTTTTCTGCAAACTTACTTCTTTTGGGGTTCAGCATGGCTGCTGGGTGTTCACTGTTATTCTTGTTTTGATCGGGTTGCATCTTTAATGTCTTTGGTAGGCACTTCTCGGGCCCAGAATATGACTTGTTTGACAGATCAGTTCTGTTCTTTACATTGTTATCCACATAAATCAGCATAATGGGTGGAAAAACAGACTGGGAGAATGAGCTCAGCATTACAAGACTCTCCACAGCGGTATAGGACATAGCTTTGTGCAACCTGTAGGTGAGGGATGCCCTCTAGTGCCTAGATTAGATGAAGAGAAAGGTCACTTTTCTTACCAGCTCTAAAATGAACATTCCTACATCTTAGCTAATACAATAAAGGCTCCTCCATTAAATAACAGCATTGCCAAGGATAAGCCTTACTGATGGCTCAAAGGAGTCAAAAGCCTCCCCAGTAGAAGCAAGAAAGGATGTGAGAAGATGGGAGATGTCCCCATCTGTTTGGACAGGTCACTTATAAAGCAGAGTTGTAGCATGAATGTTATTGCAGCTGCAGGTAAAAGCAATGCATGAATGAATTTAAAACCATCAGATTATTTACAAAAATCAGAAAAAGCACTTACAAAAAAATCTAGAATTTCTTTTCCTGTCAAACCTAAGACACTAAATTTACTAGACATAGAATTGACTGCATTCATCATTTGAGGACCAAAATTCTTGAGAAAAATAGGTCAGTGGTTGCTTCCCCCCCTGCTATTAACTGTCACACTTCTCCCCCACCAACTTTTGTTTAAATATCCTTCCACTTGTTCCTCCTGCCTTCTCACCCTACAAACAGAAAAAACTTTCCTTCCACCTCCCGCCTGTCCCTCCTCCCCCTGGGCAGCATTTCTGCTGGGTAGAGCATCCGGAGGAGGTGAAGCCGAGGAGGGAGCAGGAGGTTCAGATGCCGAATGTCCCTCTCCTGGGACACAGCTTCTGCCTTCACTCTGCATAGGAGCATCTCTCACTCTTGCTAGACCCAGGAGACACGCATGCTGCTCCCTGCACCTGCCCACAGAAACCTGTCAAGGTACACGGCTGGTCTGTCCACTGAGGCTTTCCAGAGCTGTCTCTGCCAATTCAGCTTCAGCAACTCCTTTTCCATCATGCAAAGCTCTCTGGTCAACTGTCAAATTATATAGGAAAGGCAGTGCTGCCTATAGCTGCAAAGCCACGTGCTAGATTGAAGGAGAAAGAGTCAACGATACCCAACATCCAGTCTTTGTCTCTGCAGGAGCAAAGAGCTGGTGATATTGCACATAGGGAAATTTGATTTCAGATTGAAACAAGGCAACTGGCTATAAAAGCCAGGGATTTTAGGGGTTGCTACCTCTAGTATTACTCCTCCCTGACACAAATAATAACTAGGCAGAAGGCGGCAAATCTAAGGTAAAAGAAAAGAGGTCAGTTCATCCACATTTCCAACATTTCCACATTCTCCCCTAGAATAAGTGTTTGTCCAAATTATGATGTAGAAAAAGAAAGAATACCTTTTATGACATTTTGTACAAACTACTTTCCCCCACCAAGCAGACTTATTTCCTACTGTACAGTAATACAAGGGACCTCCATTCACTGAGATTAAAAAAAAGGTAATATGTATAAGAGTATATCAGAATCCACTTCTAAATACCAAATTATTATTTGGTCCAGGTTCAAAATGACATCTTTGCTCGACAATGAGATATGAGAAATCATGTTCTGCAGAGTGTTTTCATGTCCAGATTTGTATTTTTATTTAGAATTTGAGGTTGTAATTTAGAATGTCTACTCCTTGTATCATATGGAAATGCATGCTTATATGAATAAATATGCATAGTTCTAATGTGCATTCATAGCATACATCAGTATACATTTAAAAATATATTTTTAAAATATATTTAAAACATTTTTAAAATTTATTATTTCACAAAACACAATAGGTACATTTTTATCTACATTTTTACCTATCTATATCTACAAGCAGCTAGGTCATTTTGTTTCTTTTTGCTCGTGATTTTATCTCTTCATATACCATTAACATTCAATCACAATCCCGGCTCCAGGTAAAATGGACAAGTTTTATACTTTTGTATTATTTTCTCAGATCATCAAAACAGTTTAGTATAATTTTCTCAGCTCTAGTAAATAATATACACCATCTTTGTGAAGATAAGTTTGAAGGACAATTTGTATTTTCATTCCCCTTTTTTTTTTTACATTAAGTGAAAACATACAAATTTCAGTCAGTTTGTTGTTGACCATGTTAAATAAACACCTACATTTCATTACATAAAGTTTTGCTCTCTTGAAGAAACCAAGACTTATCCAATGGCTAAATGTTTAAATTCTTTGCTGACTACATTCCTTATATTGTTACTCGGATCTGACTGGGACCAGATAGAGCTGTCTGGAGAATAGTAATTCCACCCGATGACAGCTTCAAAGGGTTTGACTTTTATCTTCTTTCCATGGCGGCATGAAAACAAGCCTATCAAGTGTTTTAATGGAGTTTGGTTGAAAAGCAAAACCTGGTGCTCTTCTGCAATTGACTTACTCTTTAAGTCTTTATTTAAGGAAGTGTAAAAGCGTAGATGAAATAGAAATTTTGAAGCACCTCTACAGAAATTTAGAAGCTATGGCTTAAATTTGTACCCTTTCTCATCCATGAAGAAGTCTGGGACAGATGTTTTAAATACAAAACTGGCAGTCCGCTATATGCCTGTTCATTCTGACTCACTGTTAACATACCACTGAAAATAATTGTAATTTCACTGAAAATTATTTTACTTTTCCAGAAGCTGTAAACTAAGTGGAAACCATTTCTTCTTTCACCTCAGAGATAGTAGTTGCTTGTTAACTACTTATTCTCTTTAGGCATACTGGAAATGATGTTTAAAAAATCCAAATAATGCAGATGATTTTGACTATTATCTTCTATTTTTGCATGTAAAATTTGTTACAGCTGTGAAGGTTGTTCTTGACTGATGTCAGCAAACAAATTCCTTGGGAGTGATGCATGTATTTTACTAGTACCTGAATCCAATTAGGTCAGATAAACACAAAACAAAGTATTTGTTTGTGGAAACAAAAGGTGTTTTTCTGGTAAAAACTCCAATGATAGAAGGGGAGACAATAAACTCTGAAAAGGTGGAGAACATAGTCTGGAATAGAAGTCAGTGCATGTGGTTCCTTATGCCTCATGCTGCCCCTGGCACAGGACCACTGCTGCCATGGAAGTTTCCATCTTCCTTGGCTTGGCCAGGTCTGTGCAGAGCAGACCCAATCTTTCTGGGGATGGGATATGTCTCATCATCATCTCTATCGTAGTTGTATCTGTCCTCTCAAGTCTCAATGTAGTCAATAGGGAGAAATCAGCACTTCTGGGTGATTAACAATTAAATTAAATTAATTATTAAACATTTGATCAGGTTGCTCAGAAAAGTTGTGGAATCTCCGTGGTTGGAAATATTCAAGACTAGGCTTGAAAAGTCTGTGAATAACCTAATCTAAGGCCATGCTTTCAATGGAAGGTGATCTCCTGAGTTCCCTTCTAATCCAGACTTTTCTATAATTCCTCTGATCCACTTTTGCCTTCTACTTTAGTATGAGATGATACATGCTTCAAGCACTAGCTTGTCTCCATTGTCTTGAAAGTATTAGGTCAGATGTCAATATTGACATTTAATCAGAGGAATTCCACTGCACGTGTTCTCAAAGGGAAGTGTTACAGGTCCTGCATCCCTCCTAACTGTTCACCTGGACCATCAACCTGGTCTCCAAAGAGCCAGGGTCCAATGCCACATTTCATGATGGCAATCAAATACACAACTCTGAAAAAAAGAAAAATAAAATAAAAAACCCACAGCACCCTAACCCCAAAACTATTCTGGAACACATCTCTCAGTCACTCATGCAGATGTGCTTCAACACACACTTCTGGTAGCTGACCTATTTCTACCTTCTATGATGAAATGAGAGAAAGTGTCATCTGGAAATGCCTATTTCCCACCAGGGAAAGACTAACTTAGGCACAGATGTTCACACTCCAAGCAGTTGTGTTTGATCAGATAAATCCCACACCAAGGTTGTCAGAGTCACAGCACGCAGGCCAGAATGTTCAGTAAACCCTAAAATAAATTCCTGGATTCTATAAGCTAGTAGAGAGGGATAGGTTCTTCCAGAGGTATTTGGCACCCAGCATGGAGTTGTGTTATGGTGTCCAGTCTCTGTAGTGAAGTAAAGAGGTGCTCAGTGCCTGCCTCTGTCACAGACTTCTCATAAAGCCTAGTCAAGCCATATACTCCCTTTGCTTTGATTTCCCCACCTATAAAACAGCAACCATGACCTTCATTGTCATTCTTTTTTTATTTTGTCTGGTCAATTTTGATTGCAATCTTTTTGGAAACAGGATTGTTTCTTGTGCTGTACTTTGGGGTTTCCTCATCTTTAGTGTGGGGCATTTGTATTGCGCCTGCTGGCTTAACCCCTAAGCAAATATGCTGAAATGTATGTTATGGGGTAGAAGGCTATTCTTCCTTTAGAGATAGAGAAGTGAAGCACCAAAGGTTGAATCTCAGCTCTTCAGAGTGATTTATTCCTACCTTCTATTAATTTCCATACCTTAAATATCAATGATGAACTGGGCTTACAAAACTTGAGCAGCTGCCCAGTCCTCACTGGTGGCAGGGGAGGGAGCTAAACCCAAGTGTCTTGACTAGTATTTTCTCACGAGAGGAATAACCTCCCTGTCTTCTGGCTGGCACCATCTGATGACTAAGCATGAGCAGGCCAAATAGGCTGAAATCTGTAACTGAGATTGGGAATGAACGTCTACAAAAGTGATTTGTTACTGTATTATTATTTTTTTGAGAGTGGAAGAAATTCTGTAAGCATAATAATAACAATAATAATAATAATAATAATCAACAACCCTAAAAACTAACTGACCCATTTTGTTTGCCCACAGGGGAAGCATTACATTTGGCCAGAGATTTTGGCTACACCTGTGAAACAGAGTTCCCTGCCAAGGCAGTAGGAGAGCACATTGCCAGACAGCACATGGAACAGAAAGAGCAGACAGCGAGGAAAAAGATGATCCTAGCGACAAAGTAAGAAGGGAGGGGAAACTAAAAAAGAAATCTGTCTGTCACTTCTCCATTTTGGATCTGGGGGCTGGGGGAGGGAAGAGTGGGAGTAGGGAGCTGGGATTGCGGTGACTGCTATCACAACAGTACTCACTGACAGCAAGTGAGAGTAATCCTCTTTAGAGATGCTGTAAGTGGAACCTTATTTACTGCAATGATGTTTTAGTGGCTATGCTCTCGTTGCCTGCAGTTAAGGAGGCACATGCATCTTCTCAGATGCTTCGGTTTAGATGAGAGGAGGGGACATTATTACATGGTAAGATCTATAGGACAGAGACTGGCTTTGTCTCCTGTTTGCATGTGAGCAGGAAATCTAAGCTTATACTGAAGTACTAGTTACTGTGGGATAATTATCCTTCATCTGCTGAAGGAGAGCTGGTTTGCAGAGGGACAGATCCTCTCTGGATGGAAATTGCAAGAGTTCCCCTGAAGTCAAAGGTGCTGGAACAAGGTACACCAGCAGGGGAGCTTTGCGAAAGCCATTAAAGACACACAGAGACACCAGACTTTGCTCTAAACAAGCCGCTCACCTCCCTGGAGCAGTAACATCATGTTAGGGTAACATTTCATTTAGGTTAATTGGCCTTGATGAGGGAAGAATTAGCCTTCATGAGCCATAGAAAACAGGAATAAATAACCTGCATGGAACAACGTAGACCTACACTAGGTATGTGGTATGCCTGCATGGGGTAGCCTTTAACATAATCATACTCTTCCTGCACTTACTGCCATGTTACATAGGGAAGCAGCAGGAGAGCTGAGCACAGAAACCAGACCTCTCAAACTATCGTCTGCCTCTTTCCCCCAGTGCTGGAAATGTTTGGGAATCATCCAGGCTGGGATATAGCCAACACAGAGGGATTACCCTGCAGTAGAGGAGAAGGCTGACCAGCCACAGGGTTGTCTGTTTTACGCCAATGTCCTCCTGCTTTGTCTATTTGTGGGAAACAGGATTTTTGGCCTTGGTGTCCCTCTTGTATCCAGAGCTCTTTGCCCTGAAGGTGACCCAGAGACAACATACATTGAAACATCTCAGGCTTGTGAATCCCGTGAATATAGCCTGTGATCCTTCCCTGGGGTGATAAGCAGAGCACCATGTAGCTCAGGGGACATTTGCTGGTTGTGAAGGTGATGAGAGACCTCACACATCATGCTCCTAAGTCCCTTGTAGATTAAAAGCAATAATATAAGTGGAATATGATCTTATCCTTACCTACATACACATTTGTTTTAAGGGCCCAAGGGGTTTCAGAGTTATGAGAATAAACCAACTGGCAAGAAGCAGCTCCTCTCTGCAAGATGTGTGTCCCCATGGCTGTATAGCCCATTAACAATCTGCCCCTCTAACTATGTAAGAGCTGATTGTACAGCTGGGCAGTACAACCTAAGCAGGAGTTAAGACTGTAAGTTGCCCCAGCTGGAGGATTTGCCCCATTTATATGATGCTACTCAACTGTAATGATATAAGTCTTCCCCCTTCTTTTCTGTCTCTAAGGAGAGATCACATCGGCATGGGTTGTAACAATCAGTGGGTAACTTATGTCCAAAGGCTGTCTGACTGAGACACACATCTTTTTCACCACTTCATACCTACTTTGTCACCCTGCCTTACTACTGAAGGGGAGAGTCATGGGCATGCATTAGTCCTAACCCCCATGAACTTTGGGCTTGTCGGCTGTTATCCTGCACTTATAAGGAACCAAATTACTTTTTTCGCCCCTTCCATCAGTTAAAAGCACCAACAAACTGATCAGACAGGTCTGTCAATAATACAAGGATAGGCCATATCCTCTTGCAGCCAGAGTGCTTGTAACAGGGACAGATGGGTCAATGTGTGTGCTACTACTGCCCTCTCCTGCCTGGAAGAAGAACAGTGAGTCACAGACCAGCCCTGTCCAGATACTACAGGAGACATAGGTCCATGACATCGTAATATTAGCATGGTATTTCCCAGCCATGCTTCCATGTATCTGATAGTAGGTACTCTACTTTAATCATTTGTCAGGAGTTTCAGTTGTTCACTAGGCGTATATAAGCTCTAGGTTTGTAATTTCAATAATTTCACAACTGCCCTGCCTCATGCGCTTGTGAGTTATGACACCAGAAAAAGTGGTGGAATGTTATGCTGTCATCAAAAATGACACTGAAATTCCAGGGTGGTTAAATCTCTCATTGCAAGCTTTGCCTATGGAAAGAAATGGAGTGCCATTGCCTGTGTGTGTTGCCACTGTCCACTCTGGGACAGAGCCAGAAGCCCATAGAAGTGTGCCTTTGGCAGAACAGGTGAGATCTTCCACAAGTGGCGTCTTGAGGAAAAATAAGGGGAAAGAACAAAATTATTTCCACAATTCCTAGTATATAGATGAAACTCTATTCTGGATTCAGACATCCAACTTCAGTGGCTTGATTCAGTTGCCCAAACATAGGCACCTACTGCCATTTGAGATAAACTGGGTTATCCAGCTTGGTTACCAGCTGCTGCTCCAGAAGCACACAGGTCTCTTTTTCTTACTGTGTTGTACCTGTCAGTTATTATGGATATCTTGGGTACTACATATCTATCTGTAAGTAACTAAATGGAGCCCTTAATGTCAATGATGCAGAAGTCTCTGGTGTCCAGTAGAAGCTCCCAGTGTTATCAAGGGCACCTGTGCCTTGTAATCAAGAAATCCACCCATCCTGAGTGGAAGCAGTTCAGCTGCTATGCACAGAACTGTGGCCCATGGGCTAGTGAAGACTAAACACTGCTACTTTAGATGCCAATAGCCCTCTTTAACACATGGAGGTCACTAAACTTGAGGTAACACTCTCTTCACTGCCCTGCTCATCCCTACCTGGTCTGAGGCTATGTTGATAGTAATACAGTGAACGAAATCAGGACCATTTTCTATCATGGAACAAACCATATTCATTGTGTTAAACTACCTGATCTTCCAAAACTACCTCTTGGAAATAGTCTCCCACATTTGCTAACTCAGGACCTGCCTAGGACAGTATTAGTTGATGCAACAAGATGGTGCCATGGCCTGTTCTAACAATTTGATGGTCTAAATGAAGAATCAGAGCCTTATCTGACAATTATCATGGGAAGAAGAGATGATTGGGATGTGTTGCCAGTATACAGCACTGAACACAAGTGACAGCAAGGGCAGGATGGGAGTGAAGCAAGCTTTGGTTAAGAGCTGGAAGGATAAGAAAGGGGTAAACAACAGATAAGAAAGGGGAGAAGCCACTTTCCTGTCATTCTCTTTCTCTCCACTCACCTCCTTTGACTGAGTAGATGATTGTGTGGGCACTCCAGAGCAAGATGCTTCAAAAAAAAAAGACTGAATTGTCATAGTTCTGGCCAAAGGGTGCTGATACTGGCCTGTTAACTCTAGACTCTTTAGAAAGGCTTCAGGACATGTCTATGCAGTCCACATAGAAATGAAAAAAAAAGAAAAAAAAAAGAAAAAAGCTGGGACCTGGTTTTAGACAGTCTTTAAGCATGGGTTAGTTCACTTTTCAGAGGTGTAGGAGACGCTGAATGGCTTTACAACAGGGGACAGAACCTGATCAGGTTGCAGCTAGGACAGATACAGAACTGCTGAAGGCCATGTCAATAATTCCACTTGATGGAGAGGCACACTGTCCTACGGGAAACATCACAGAGTATCGCAGCACAAGGCCTTCCACATGAGACAGAGGGACAGATACACACACATTTACATGGACCAAAACAGAACAGTGTGAATAACAATTTTATTGTGGGGTTGCTTACAGCCAGTACAGAATAAGCAACATCTGGCTCATGACACTATGTGCTCAATTTGCTAGTTTTCTGAAAAGTAGCTCTGAGGCTGGATGCACAGAACCTGCTGAGCATCTCTCTGATATCTGATCTTTGGATGCCTGGAAATCTTCCACGCTTGGACTATATCTGACTCATGGGCACACATTTGCCCCATTCTTGTACTCTTCACAAGGCATTTGCTTCGGCCACTTCCAGCAATAGGATCATGAACTAGATGGGCTCTTTTTCTGATCCAGTACATAATTTTTTATCTTTTCCTGATCCTATACTGGAACATCTGATCATCTACCATGAATCATTAGGTGTCTCCCTTGCAGGAGTGACCAGGACTCCTTTTTTATTAATCTGTGGCCCCTAAGACAGCATAACTGTCTTTCTTTTCTTTTCAAAGTTACAGTCCAACTCAGCAAATAACTGTCAGCCTCCTCCCTGTCACTACCCCAAGTGATGTTTTATTGGTAGTGGAGGCTCTGAGACACCACTTTGCCTAGAAATCCCCTTGAAAAAAGTAGGTTACTGCCTCTTACAGGTTTTCATGTATAATAAAAAAGTTTTTTCTTTTCTTTCAATCTACCAACACTCAGTAAAGACTTTTGACATGTGAAGATAGAAGGAAACTTAATTGCACACTTGGTTCTGACACTTTCCTTTGTCAAAATATAAGAATTTTTAAGATGAACTTTTTCAACAGGTAGAAAGTGGAGGTTGGAGGAAGGAGAGAAGAGCAGTGCTGACAGGGCCGACTGGGGATAGTAGACTGTTTAGAAGCCAAAATGACTGACTGTTTTCAGTTGTTGAAAGGAACTGTTTTTCCTCTAAGGACCTGATTCATTAAAACTGTATGCTGCATTTACATACATTTCTGCTGAATACCTCTCTTTGCCTGAGAGGCTAAGATGATGCTGTCTTTTCAAGCAGTTGGTGTCTAGGTTCATACAGATGACAAGTGTTTACAGAAATCAGGCTTGGATGAAGTCCAGTAGCACAGCAGGAAACAGTTTTCTGCATCTCCTCTCCCCTTAGTCAGGAGAGAGCTGTGGTATCCAAAGCCTGTGTCCAAAACTTGCAGAACAGTGATATAATGAAGGGTAAAAACAGGTCAGTATAGTTTCCTTGCTTGTAACTGGGCAATGGAAGACCTTCTAAAGACCAAGAAGCTGAGTCTACCCACTTATTTTCCATTATGTCTCTGTCCCAAAGGAAAAGAATTACAAGATGATAATGAAGAAGTTGGACTTTATCCAGAATCACTTGTGCAAAGAGTCTTCTAAGAGAAATCATGGACCACAGAGATGCTCTTTAGCATTAGAAACTGGCCTCAGGCACAGTGACTGCATCTATGCTAAAAAAGTAAACCATGCACACACTGAGTTGTCAGATTGCAATTGTCCATATTATTAAAATATTAGAATGGCTCCTTGAACTCTCCCAGATATCTTCCAGGCATGTTCAGGGAGATAATGCACACCAGGGTCCATGCTCAGGAAGCCACCCTGTTTAGGAGGGTATAAGAGCATAACTATACGGACCTTATTAGATGGTGACAATTTGCATGAGGGTATGAGAATGACCCTTGGCACTGTATACTTTACTAGGTGGCACTGTTCATCAGGTTACATGTAGTCACTGTGACGAGTATTAGGTCGACCCAAATGAGTGTCAGGCTAGTATCAGGCAACTCAACTGAGCATCCTGATCGTCTGGTGGGCATCATGCCCCCCTGACCCCACATTAAGTGCCAAATTTCCAATACAGTCAATGGAGAATGGTATGCTCCTTTGGAGAAGTCCTGAGAGGGAGACCCAAACACTTTTCCTTTTTTTAATTAACTGTATCATAAACTAATTAGAAGTAAGTGGTGTCTCTATTCATCCATGATCCAGATATGGTATGCACTAAATGGAGCCAGTTTCATTTCTTTTTAAAAAACCACATTGGTAGAACATTCCTAGACTAATTTGCAAACTAGCCCAAAACAACAATATCACAAGAATGAGAAGACCTTATTTTCAGGTCTCTCTCTGTGTTAGATCCTATACAGGGTTATCCTAGGTGATGTTTTTAACCCCCAGGTGCTGAGGCATCCTGAAAAGCAGAGGGAGAGGGAAGACAGCAAGATCATCCATCCTTTCCAAAGAAGTTGGGCTACTATTCTGGTGGGAGACCAGGCAAGACAGAGCCTGAGTTCCCATTGCAAGGTGCAGAACTGGTGTCCCAGGCCCTCCTACCTACTGAAAGTGTGTGTTGCCCAGAAAACGATCACTGAGAAAAAGTGGAGATGATGGGGTTTGCCTCACTTGCCTGTCTGTTGTGTAGGCACTGACAGCTGAGTTGCTGAGCTCCTCGTACAGTCACCAGAGAGAAAGAGGCACTGTTAGGATACAAGTCCTCTGGACTGCTATAGACAGCTACTTTAGGCTGCCTGATACATAGTAGAAATGTAAAATAAGTTGATGAATGCTTCAATAAGAAATTTAAATACTACTGCTGGAATGAATTCTCACTGTGGGGAGACCTGTGGGAGAGGTCTCAGTTGAGGATCCATCAGTTCTTCTGCCCCAGACTCCACAAGGAAGCAGAGTATGGACACAAATGGAAACAAGGAGAGCAAAGGTAGCGTTTTCCTTCACAACTCCTAGTGCTCCATTTGTCTTAAGAGTTGGGGGTCAAGAAGGCAAGGCCAAAATAACCAGGACTTCTACTTGCAGATAAACCAGTGCACACAAGCAAATGTACAAGTAGTGGTGTATAACCATAACCCTTGCTTCTAATGTAGGTGAGCTAAGCCAGACTTAACACTGCCAAACTGGGTCCAATTCAGGAGAGAAATCACATTTTAAAATGTCAGTGTTAATATGGTTCCAGAGGGGTGCCTGTTCAAGATATTCTGTATGTTGTTGGCTCTGAGAATTTGGGGCAGGGAGGCAAGAGGGGGATTAATTTGCTTTTAATTTCTTTAACAATGCCTCTGCCAAACATTTCTGTCATGAATGAGATCACTCAGGATAAGGTGACAGTGTTCTGGGAATCAGCTTTATGGAAAGGATTACACCTGTCTTATTTAAGGATTTCCACTTTGCTTTTAGACAAATATGTAAAGAATTCCAAGACCTTCTAAGTCAAGACAGATCACCACTCGGATCCTCCAGACCAACTCCAATATTAGACCTCGACATCCAGAGACATTTAACACATTTCAGGTATGATTTTGAAAGAGGAACAATTAATTAAAATCCATAGTTTTGATAAAGACTACATATGATATTATAATGGTATTTGTTCCCTTACCTAGAAGATTATAATGTCCATAATCCCTCTGTTATCTGTGTCTATTACAAGCGCATGTTTGCCCAGCAATGTAGTTCAGGCTAGTTGCATTCACCCTGCTTCTAGGACCACAGTCTGAGTTTGAGTAAGTCATTTTCTACATCTACTGGCCAAATTTCCCCATCTGGCCAGAAACTTGTCTTGCTCTAGTTGTGAGCCAAATCACAAGCCAACCAATGAAGTAGATGGTCCAGAAATGTAGAAACTCAAGTTCAGAGCCAAAATGACAATACAGATGAATCAAAGTAGCAATAAAAGGAGGAACAGTTAGGCTGCATCCTTACCAATCAACTAAATAGTTCCAGAGCCTCCTCTGTACTACTGAGACCATTTGACATCATCTTACCATGACGATACTAATAACTCTTTGGCCTCCAAAGCAGACTGGCCTCAAAGTACACTACCTACTGGAACAGTCTTACTGCACTAATTCCTGAACAACACCCTGGAAAGGTCTGGGAGAATGCAAGCTGGCTCAGACTAAAAAACGAGAGACTGCTAATATATTTAGACTCAGTTCCTTGGCTCATGCCCTAGCAATATTTAATTTACTGGTGCAAGCAGCCTAAGAAGCTGTTATGAAGACGAGGACCCATGGTACATGCATGCCAAGTCCAAACTTCATCAGAATTTTATCCAAGTGATGGATAAAATTGTATAGACAGTTTAGGATCTTTATTAGCCCAGGAGCTGCTGTGCAATTTCATGGTTTTGCTTTAGGCTATGTGCTAGATAAAGTCAAGAGTGAGATGGGAACTTCCAGAGGGACACTTTGAAATAGTGGGGTCATCTAAGGTATTTAGCAAAGATAAGTGTGATGAAACATCCTAGAGGTGCTCCTGGCTTTTCTCAGACCACAGAGGGGAATACATGACTAGCTGAGGCTGCAGATTTTTATTTTTTTCTAGCCATTAGCTGATACCTGAAAAAAACAACATGTAAAGAACTGTTCCAGAGAGTTGTTTACAGATCATAACACCAAGCAGGTTTGTTAGGCCTATAAAGACCTAGAATGATGTTGCATATTCTTTAGCATAGCCAGATGAGCCACTTTTCATTAATTGGCTGGACAGAAAACTTTTGTGCCCCAACATCCCAACATCTTTTAGTTATTAAGATTCTGATAGAGCATGAGGCACCCAGCAGCTAGGTGGTGTGATACCTAATGTTTAGTCCCTCAGACTTTGAATGGAATCCAAAATACCTACCATGCCACCTCTTCCACGAATCTGTTGGGGGATGCAGGGAGGCAAGGATAATGCCTGGTCCACAAATGCACACGTTCCTGTTTATGTTTACACATACCTGCGTGCATCCTATGCATATACAAACACATCTAGACAACCCCACTTCTATTCTCATGCAGTGATGTGCACACAAATACTCATACCGCCTATGTCTATGTATACTATCTATATTGTCCCAGACAGTTCCCGGGAACAAATCAGCCTTATCTCAGTCAAGAAGATGTTCTCAGTTGGAAGCTTACATATGGTCACTACTTTGCAGGTTAAAATGCTTGAATAATGGACATGAGGCCAGGCTATGCTAGATCACTCATGATCAGAGGAGGAGCCTGGGCACTCTTCACTTCGTTACCGAAGGTATAGGTGACTAAAGACATCCCCTAGCTTCAGTTTAAGAACTTTAAGGTGATTCACCTGTCTGGTGAATCTAGGGATCTAGAGTCATTTTAGGTGTTAAAGGACAACCTATCTCACATTCATCTGCCACTCCCTCAGTTCAAGGGTCTTTTGTGAGTCCTGCATCGCACCTACCAACCTTATAGATACTCTAAGTGTCCCATGACATCTCTGGTGGCACGGGTGAACCTGGGTTTTCACTTTCCATCCCTCCTCTTGAAGCTGTTCCCTTTTGCAGAGGAAAATTTAGGTCTGGACTGAGAATGAGAGCCCATGAGTATCGTTATCTAATGTAGTGGCTTCTGCATTAAACCAAAGCTAGAGTTCTGGATCTAAGATCCTGCTTTATTCATTTCATGCTGAATTCATTTCCTGCTTTATTCATTTCAAGTCTGCTGATAAAGTGTCAAGCCAGCCTTCAGCCTAAGGATCAGAATTTAGGACATTCCTCCAACTGGACCAAATGTCTAAAACACTAAATTAGTATTTTTCTTTATTTTAGACCCTACCTCTCTCCTGTTGAATGGACAGAGTGTGTATCTACTCTCTTCCATTCCACTGATATCTGAGCTTCCCACAGACTCAGCCAGGAACCTGAAAGTCACACTGACATGTGTCTTCTTGTCTTTGCCTTCATAACTTGCCATTGTATCAGAACATCTTTTTTTTTTTTTTTTTTTTTAATTTTTGGGAGAAGTCTTTTTTAGCTCCCCAAAATCTCATGGAAACTAGAGTTACCAGAAAACCCACCAAAAATGACCCACATTCTGTGCTGGGAAGCCAAAAAAACATGACACAAAAAACTTACAAGGAGAAGACTTGCTGAGATTATATTCAAGAGATCTATGTATGTTTCTTGGCTTACACATACAGACTCCCTGACCTCATTAGTCAGCCTCTTAGTCTCGCTTCCTTCACTTGTAAAAATTGGGTATAGACATAGGTTCTATGTCTGCCTTTGGGACACTTGTGTCTGTAAGAATCTGTAGTGTTTGGAAAGTTCAGATATCCTACTAATGCCATCCATTATATAGGGAAAGATGAATACCCACCAATTGCAGAAGTTGGATTTGATCCTTTAACTTCATGGTTATATTTCATCAACATACAAAATCACATCCGGATCATCTATCTTACATAAAAAAGATAAAGACAGCAAAACAGCAAAGGGAAAACTACTTTCTTGCAAGTGACACTTCTTTCAGTGCAGAAACCTTATAAAAACAGACAAAAAATAATAGGCTCGGAATACTAAAACTAGATAATGAAAGCAATCAGCATCCTCACAAATTATTCTGTGTTTTGCCTAGCCATCCAGCTGATATGAAACACCGTTCCTATGAAACTGTTTGAGACAGGAGTTTTGTCGTTTAACTAGTCTCTGAGCCTGGAGCTGTCAGCCTCCTGCGAGTGCCTGGCATCACACTGACAAGGTGACACGAAAAGCGACAGGCAGGAAACCAGAGGCTCAGACTTTGGGAGCAGTGATGCAGTAGCATCCTTATTTCTGAACGGTAAAAGGGAGCAATGAAATGGTTTTTGAAGCTCAACATGTTTTTTAAATTGTAACAAAGAGCCAAGCCCAAAGCCTTACGGGTGGATTGCCTTTACAGATATGCTTAGCCCCCTTATATATTGTTCTTTTTTTTTATGCTTCTTTGCCTATCAGGAGGTAGAGCAGCTGTTGTCATAATTCCAGTCATCTTGATTAGCAGCAGCAGCCTTCTGTTTGGATGCACGGACTGGAAGAAGCCTGGTGCGCAATGAAGTTTGTGGTGAAACACCTCTGGTGCCCTCTAGAGTTCCCTGATTTCCATGATCTCTCTCAATCTGGCTTTAGATTCAGCTATCTGAGAGGGACGACACTAGTTCCTAGTGCTGAGGTAGTAGTAATCAACAAATTGTTCCTATCTTTTTTCTTTTTTTTTTTTCCCTTTCCTTTCCTTGGTTTTTTATTTACCACAGGCATTATAGTTCCTTCCTCTGGGATTTTTCCCTCACTCCCTTTCCCAAGGATTCCCTCTTTGATCTTTCCATAGCAAGGATTTAGTCACCTTCTTCTGCTCTGGTGATGACCAAAATCTTTTTGGAAGGGTGTGAATTTCTAATATTGCCAAAGATTTTTATCATGAGTCTTGTCATACTATATTTCCCTAAAGTCACAATTTATGCAGTCAAGAGAACAGATGAGAATCTGTTTTCTTTTCTTTATCCTCTTCATTAACAAATAAATTCTATGATTACCAAGGAAAAAGAAAATATACATTTGTTAAAGATGGAAAAAAGCTTGGAGGTTTGATTTTTTTTCAATCCAGCACTTAAGATTTCCTAAAATATTCAAGGCACTCTCGTGTTTCCCAAAAAAAGGAATGTCATTCCCTCATTTCCAAATTACTAGGTTACAAAGTTGCTTTGTCCCTTGTCATCAGCATGTTTATAATGCTTACTTTTTGGTCTTTCTCATTTGAGGAGGGCAATGGGGCTTCTCAGCCACATTGGCTGCCTCGCTGGAAAAAGTCTATGCATGGTAGCAAGTTGGATGGATCTCATTCATTTCTCTGCCTTCCCATAGAGCAGAGGTGTGACCATTAACTAAGTGAAAGGAGAAACTGAAGGAGTTGATGGCTGTGTGAGGGACATGCTCACTCTTTTTCAAAAGTATCCAGTCATCTTGGATCCATGGTCTCACTGGTGTATTTGGCTCCACAAGTAGTAATGGGCGGTGAGGCCACTTTACATCCACAGTTAGCCAGAAGCTTGTACATCTTTTTCTCATTCAAAACCAGCAAGTCACAGTGTTATCCAGCGTTTTATTTGGAGGATATAATGTGCTATGCTGGAAAAATTTCTTGGCAAACATCCAAGGGCTTCTGTGAGTGCCACGTGCACCACAATGCCATGGCTTAATCTTTAGTATATAGCTCAGAAACACTCCATAGTCACAGTCTTGGATGTTTCAGATATGTTCCCTGGGCAATTCTGCTAGTGTGGAAAATCAGTTCCAAGATCTAAAATACACAGAGCTGAAATAGAATATTCTGGAAATATGGGGCATCAGCTCTAGCACTCTCTTCTTGCTTTCTCCATCACTTTTACACATGGTAAAAGGAGGTCCATCTGCTTTGGAGAACATGTCCTTAATACTCTTGCTTGGTTATGAACAGAAAACAAGCATGAGGGCCTACTTTGCAAGGCAACTTTTGTATGTGCTGTTTGCCACTCTGATCCTATAGACTACTTATCCCTGTAGTATATACTGGCCATGTTCCAATGTTTACCTTGACTATCAGCCTAACTTGTGTCATGGTTAGGCCTACTGACCTTCTGGAGTAAAGTTATCACAATTTAATTCTCTAGGCAACCTTCACAGGACAGACCTTGAAATCAACAGAAGCACCTCAAAGTCAATATAGGCACCTCTAACTTAGGATGTTACTTGTATCAGTGAAGAGATTAAAATATTTTTCCATTTCCTTTACAGCCATCAAAAGTCTACCAACTCTTATTATTTGTCATCTGCCATGTGTTGTTAAATTTGGATAATCATGAAGTGGTTTTCACATTCAAAGTTCTGAGAAAGTCCGACCAATAAGTTCAAGCTTGCTTTTTCTTCATTATTATTGTCTTAAAATATTTCTTTATTTTAAACGAGGGTGTAAACATTCAGTGCAGATGGCCTCTTCCCCCCCACCGAGAGGGAATCTGTTTCTTTTGTTGCATGTCGGAGTTTCACCAGCCTGGGGTATGGAGGAGTCCTTGAGGTAGTTGCCAAACGAGAGTCCAAGCCTTCAGGCACACTTGGATCTTTTCACTTTTAAGTAAGGCCATCATTAAAACATGAGCAGTCATAATTGCATGATAGCGCTGGGCAGAATTGCAGGCAGGTCTGGATGTCCTTAAGCATAAGGATTTATAATATGTTGTCCTGATATTCATTGCCTTCTTTCTGCAGCTCTCCACACACAGTACCAAAATCAGAAATTTTAGCCTTGCTTTTTAGAACAATAAGGTTAGTTTATAGGAGTTGCAATGAGATGCACTACAAAGCTGAGAATATCCAGAAGACTCCATTATGAAACCACCATGTTTAATTTTAGGCTTTTAAACCCAAATGAAAGTATTATAATGAAAGCAACTTGTTTCATAGGTGTGGAGCATACCAAAAATGAACCCATTTCAGTGGGAGCTCAGTTAGCCTGAAAAATCAGGCAACTAAATTTGACTTTCAGGAAACACATTTGAATGCTTTGCCATTAATCTTCTGTCTGTCATGTCTGATTTAAATGTAAAATCCGATTTTTCTCCCCAACTTGAAACTTACTTTCATCAGCAAAGGGAAATTATCCAACTCTCTTGGATTTTTCAAAGACTTTAACATGCAGAGAAATAAAGTCCACCAAAATTAGAGCAAGGGGAATTACTGATAAAAACGTAAGATAAAGTAGAAGATAATATCTATCAGCCTTTTTATGCTCATTACATAAAGTGAGGCTAAAAAAATACACCCTCACAGGAGCATGGCAAGGAAGGCTGGTCAGAAATTTTCCATAAAATGGTTTCTCTTAATAAGCTTCATGGGAAAATTAATAGGCTCTGAATAGCCCCATCTGTGAGGAAGAATATATTCATCAGGAACTGGAAGCAGAGTTGCCGTGAGACTCTGCAGTGCCATCTCACTAAAAAAGTATTGGCTTTTTACAAGAAATACAATGCTATCTTGAAAAAAACTGCTGTATTTGATGATTAGTGGTACATAGGAGGCTAAACTGTAAAGGAGATAGACCCCTAACTTACCCCACAAAATCCTTTTCCTATGTACACTAGTTTTCAGACCAGAAATTTAAGTTTCTGCTCAGGATAAAATACCCATATCTAGGTGTTTGAATATAAGCTGGATGTCTAAGCTTCCCATGCAGTCAATGAAGATCTAGGACAAAATATAGCTGAGTAAACAGTAGCATGCAGCGTCCTTTTAGGTGCTATCAAGTATGCCATCAGTCCATTGCTGCTTTAAAAGGGTGCTGTTCTGTAAGCCCTCTGCATTACCTGTTCACCTGATGTAGATGTCTTGTTACCATAGGGCATCTAAAATAACACCAAACACACATTTTTATTCAGCTTGATGGAGCCCTCAGTGTAGCCAGAAGAATGGTGCAGCTCACCATAAAGAAGACATGCCCATTTCATGTGCTAAATCATTCTCCAGACTTCTCTGACTGTATTGAATAAAGCCCCAGGGCTCAATTCAGTTGCCTGAACATTGGCATCTAGTGCCATGTGAGATACACAAGGGTAACCTGCCTGGCGTCAAAACACCTAGAAGCAAAGTGGACTTAAGTCCTAGATCATATCTAGCAAATCTGTGCAGAAGTTTCATATGTCATAGGATGTCTCAAATCACTGTAGACTGTTATACATAGGAAACTACATTAAGTCCCCTTTGATGGTAATGGGAGTTTAGGCACTGTTGATGTATACACCTACAAGTTGGCACCTCTGCTTATGTACCTTAATATCAGATTTTGTCCCCTTCTGGTATTTTCTACAGTCTTGGTCAGCATTTGAGAACATTAAAGTTTTCTATCCTTGTTCTTAGCCCTACAAATCTTTTCTGAGACAATCTCTGTAAGTTTTCACTGTAGTATTACCACTTGACTCTTCAGGGTGTATTGAGCTATCCAATGAACACAGTACTATTCCTTTTGCTCAGGAGTCGAAAGGGTCAAAGAGAACAGGCTGGAAGATTTCTTTTCTATTCAATCCTTTGTTAAACTTACTATTTATATCTACTGGAAAGGAATGATTGCAGATATTGCCAACTTTTAAAATAGATAAACTAGTTTATTTTGCATGCAAGATCCTAAATATTTTTATATATGTCTTGGTATAGTCAGTTCCCCAAATCAAGACCCAGAAGCTCACACAAGCAGTGTAAAGTTCATGAGATAACTAGTAATGATACATTTGAATTTCCTTTTTCTTGCTTTCTGCTATTGTAAGCTCCACCACATTTTCATTTCTCTGGACTTATGAAGACTAGAAATGATGATAAAATGCAACACAAAATCTTGAAATCACCTAACTCCTAAAAGGAGTTCTTTTTCCCAAAAAAAATATTCTTATCTATATGTTACTGCTGATCTTGTTTTTACTACTGTTAAAAACATGACTTACAATGATGGTGATGATTTTTATTTTCCTGGTATGCCAGGCATGTCTAAAAAAAAAAAAAAATTAAAGTGAGGTATGTTTACCTCTTTTTAATGTTAAATTTAAAAGATCCAGATATTACTAAAAGTCCAAACTTCAAGAGTGCAAACTTCAAGAGTCGTGTGGTATTATTAATTGATGTCTGCAAAATAGTCCTTGTAAATATTTAATTATCATTTTCCTCTCATTACTAACTGGGGATAAACATAAATTCCTGCTTTGAGAAGTGCCTGGAGACTGATGGATAAACATTCTAAAAGCGAGTTATTTGTTAATAGCCTTTGGGAGACCTTTTATAAAAGACTGGGCCACTCCCAATCTGAAATGGAGAGATATTTCCAAACTGAGCTCTCATTTTGGTTAGGACTCCCATATGTTTGGTGTTTTCCCTAGTATACTGGCTTTCCTAGCAAACAGGATTCCCATGTCCAGCAGACAGAAAGATCACCCTAAAAGATATCTCAGAGCCTTTCCCATGTTTTTTTTTTTTAATACTTCCAGCATCCTGGCAATTGTCCATGTCCTGAATAACCTATTTTCCCTTGGTCCTTACTTTTTCACCTTTTTCTGTAACAGCTGGAAAGACTGAGAAACCAAAGTGCAGAGGAGAGGGGTTCTCACTGAAGTGAAATGTTCCCATTTCTGACCTACGCATAGTTCTCTGCATTAGAGCAGGGTTTACTGATGTGGTGCCTAAGACACTCAGAGAGCTACTGCAGGGACAAGATCTTAACTAGCATGGGATAGGAAATAGTTATTGTTTTATCAGAATCACTGTAATGTTTTCTTGTGGTTTTTTCCTCACCCAAACCAAGATAAAGTATTGATTTCTCAAAAATGTCAGCAAACTCGGAAATCAGCTCCCATTCTTCTCCTTGTCTTCTTTCTGCCCTAGGCAGAATTGGGATAACTGAAATCAGTCTTTTAAAAATTGCAATTACATTTTCGAAAATTAAAATTAAAAATGTGGAGGGTTGGTTGGTTTGTTTGTTTTCCACTTAGTACTTATCAAAATTAATCATTATAACAATGAGAATAATTTGTTTGCTCATAATAAGGCGTCTAATACAACCTGAGTTTCCCTGGCCCTTACGTGAACTTCTTATACTGTACACATAATATTTAGGCAAAAAGGGCTGAAGTCAATTGCCTAAAAACTGGTCTCTAGTGCCATTTCTGATATCCTAAGGTAGCTGAGACATCCTCACAGAGATGGTATCTAAGAGACAGGACCTGTGGGAACTTGCACACTTCTGGATCTGCAGGTGGAAGCCAGGCTGGATGCCTAAAACATCCCAAGTGACTGTAGATACATATGTGTGCACTGAAATGCTCCTCTAAACTGAGATGAGATTAGCCCACTATAGCTCTGCCTGGCAACTGCATTATTACATCTTTTCAGTAGCTGTTAAGCAAGGAGCACCACTGAAGTTCAGCTACTTCGCAATGCAGAAAAACAACATGAAAAATTCAGCGTTATCTTGAAAAAACACCTTATTTGGATGAAAGGTGCAACAGGGTAAATCTATACTAGTAAATTCAACACCACCAGGGCAACGTTGTTGGAACTTTGTTATTTTCACTATTAATTTGTTAGGATGATCCATGAATTTAGCCTGGCTGAACTAGCCCTGTGTGAAATATTTCCTGGGCATTGTTTGGGCATTAGCATTGGCCAGGGACCTTTCCCAATAGGCAGTTCGGATTCCACCCTGTTGGATACTCAGAGGGCTTAACAGCATGGATATGGCCAAACCATGCCAATTGTGCTGGGGGTCAGAGATTGCACCTCAGCATTGCTTAATTTCCTAGTACAGACACAGCCATATATCCACGTAGAATAACCAGGTCTTGTTGTTCAAGTCTCTGATCTAGGAGAGTGAATAAACCACACAGAACTGGTTTCATTTACCTGAGAAGGGGGAAGCCAAACCTTCTGGGACTGGAAAAGTAACAATGTTGGAGAGCCTAGGGCATGGATCCTCTCTTGGTCTCTCTGAAGTCAACAACTCTGTGTCAATCTGCATCAGCCAAGGATCTGTCCCACGGTGTTTCAGAACTGAGACTCCTACCGAAACCAACCTTTGAAGCTGTATGTAGCCTGCTCTTCGGCTCTACTCTTTTCTTTTCTGTTTCTCCCATAGGTAATAAATAGTTTAGCGAGCAGATCTTGAATTTCACTATAGCAAAATGAGCGTACTGTAAACTCTTCGATGTATGTGAGTGCATTTATATTTATGTGCGTGTATTTCTTTTTCTTTTTCTGTCTCCTTCCCATTTGTAGTTTGATCACTCATGGTTTTGGAACTCCTGCAATATGTGCTGCCCTAAGCACTTTCCAAACTGTTCTCAGTGAAATGCTGAACTACTTGGAAAAGCACACATCGCACAAAAACGGAGGAGCGGCGGAATCCGGCCAAGGACACGCCAACTCGGAGAAAGCACCCCTGCGGAAAACTTCAGAGGCTGCTGTGAAAGAGGGCAAAACAGAAAAGACAGACTAGCTACATCAAACAGAATTTATTTCAAGAGAGTCTTGCTGCTGATATTTTTTTTAAATATATATATCATTGAGGGCGATTTATCTCCAGTGGACCAAATCCAAAAAAAGGGGGAAAAAAGAAAAAAAAAAGAAAAAATCAAAAAAAAGAAAATAAAAAAGAGAAAGATTAAAACAGAGAGAAAGAGAGAGCGTGAGAGAGGAAAGTATTCAACCCTAAGAACAGCAGTGTACAGTAATTGTGTGATGAAATTGTCACTTTTTTAAAATTTATGTTGCTCTAAACTACTTTTTCGTGCACGTAGTATTTGATTGTTCTAAATGATACACTAACACTGTTTTTTATAAGCACTTCTGGACTTGGCTGAGGTGGCACATGAAATTTGAAGCACTTTCTTCTCCGGCAGCACAGTTAGGGCCAGCACATCAGTTGTGGGACACGCAGTTCCAGCATCCTGGCTTTGCTTGCATGCTGGATAGATTGAAAGAAGGGCTTCCTCTGATCCATCGGAAATGCCTGATCTACTCACCATTGGGAAAACAATATGGAAACCTGGCAAAAGAGGAATTCTTGGGTCATGGGACAAATGAACCGTTTGGTGTTGGGGGCTGCTCATCCCCACGTGGGAACGTACAATAAAGCTGCACTGGAATGAGGCCAGAACCTGTTGGGAATCTGTCCTGACCATTCAAGCAGCAGCTGTGGTGTCTCTTGTGAAAAGTGCATGGCAGACTAAAATGAAAAAAAAACCTTGATAGTTTCAATAAGAGCCCTGATCCCTCTGTGAACTTCAGATTAAATGACAGCACGGGCTTCTCTATCTTCTCAGCCCCTGGTCCCACAACACTGCAGTCTGCCATACCCGGGTCTCTGTTTCAACAGGATCAATGCAGGCAATCGGAGTCACCTTTTGTGTTGCCTTGATTTTATGATGCTTTTTTTTCTTCAACAGCTTGTTTCTGCAGCTTTATTGTCTTTAGACATCCAGCTGAGGTGCAGAGGTCTAACAGAATCCACTCACTTACCGAAAATAAAATAAAATAAAACCAAAATGACAAGACAGATTGGCTTGGTCCACAGCAGCTAAGTGGTAATAACCTTGCTAATGTACTTTTGAAATATTACTTTACCACCTACCACACATCCTCACACAGAAAATATTAGAGGCATAGTTTGATCTCAAGCCTCTTTGAGTCAAGAGGCTTTTTCCAGCCACTTTCTAACTTCTTCAACAAGACTTTTACTCCACTCCTTTTCTTATTACTCTGACATCACTTTATTGAGAAAGTTAGGAAGGATTGGTATTACAGGGTGGGGTTATGCTGGCCATCTAAACTCTTTTTAAGATCAGCAGAACCAAACCTTTTCTTCCAAGGGACAATTAATCTCTTCCTATGGTAGGAAGTAATATAGTTGCTCACATGTAACTGTTTAGAGCCATTTGAGGTGTTTTAGGATATCTAAGACAGCCACAGAGTTCTGATAGATGTGACATGAAACCTATAGGAGAACTGGACTCACCTGGTGGAGGAGCTGGAGGATCCCAGAAGACATCACTAGATACCTGTGGGTGGCCACTTGACTTGCACACCAAGTGTCTAGGACAGGTAGAAGGGATCATCTGGAAATGCCTGTCATTCTCCACAGATAATAGTTGGAATGTAATGGTGGCATTTTGCATTGTACTTGACTACAGCTGGGTTAATCACCCTCCTTTCCCTATAATCAGTGGAGAGAAAAAGGCACTTATAGTATGCAGTTTATCTCACCTCGAAGTAATGATGAATCATGCCCTGAAAGTGTGTGCTTTTCTCAACTAGGTATAAAGGAAGCCAAGGATAAAAGCGTGTGTCGTACACGTGTCTACATCATAGCTTTCTAGAACTAGTTAGCATGCATTAAATCTTGGATTACCAGCTTTAGACTTCTAAACCCAGGGACTATGAAAACTTGCCATGGGCATTTACAGCTATGATGTAGGGAATCAAACTGAATTAACAACAAAAACCTCACCTTTCAAATGTACGGAAGGAAATAGAGCACTTATGGCATGATGCTGTTCCTCTTGAGGTCAGTAAGGACATTGCCATCATGGTGAGAAAACATTCTGGGAACTGATGAGTCCCTATCTGCTTGCATAAGGAAATCTACCAAAAAAAAAAAAAAAAAAAAAAGAAATCTTATGATTTTGCTCAGATTTGTCCTTGCTTATGGTAGGTATATAACTTAGATACCTACTTTAGTGCTATCTAGCACCCTCTATGAACTGAGGGAAATAGACGTATCTCCATGGGACTCCACCTCCTTAACATACTAAGATCAGCTAAGTGCCTAACAGAACGTAAACTTTACTGAATTAATTTTTCATTCAAGTGTCTCTGGAGAAGTGCTAAAATCAAATGAATGATCCTCAGAGATGTGTTTGACAGAAATATTGTGAAACTGTTCTAGAACATGAAATACTTGAGTGTGAAAGTAGGTAACTAAGATTAAAAGTGAAAAGAAAACTCATTCTGCTTTTTCTGTTGCCCAAACTGAGGGAGAGAAAAGGAGGGGGGGGGGAATTAAAAGTTTGACTGTATCAGATACACAGATTTGCCACATGAAAATGTACTGTAAAGCAATTTAATTGTGGTCCTCTCCTTTAAGATGTGGATAAATTTAAATCAGGTTTTAATGGAGGGAAAAAAGAGAAGAAAAAAAATTTTTTAAATCCTTTTCCTTTTTCTTCAGTAAAATATCAATCTTCTGGAGAAGGGGGAATGACTGGCTGGGTAGATTATTCTGTAAAACTGTTGAAAAAGCAACACTTTATTATGATCAAATTTAAATGTCTGATATTGGAAATAATATATACACAGCATTATTTGATATATTTACCTATTCAGGATAGGGTCCAAGGTCTTAACAATAATTTATTTAAAGACTTGCATCTTTTGTTGTTACATAATCACTATGAGCCTCTGCTCTGCAGGCAACAAATTATTTTTGACCTGGATTACCCTTTGATCTATTAATATTAAGAAGCCTGAGCACTCTTGAAGCCCCAGAACTTCTTTTTTTTGACTTACTGACCCCTACAGATTTTTGGTAAGGTTCAATACAGATCCAGTTCACCCTGATTGAACTGCCATATATTCTTATCATTAAGAGGCTACCTGCATTTACATCTCAATCTTTCTGGTTTTTCCTTAGTATCTTGGCACATTTTAAAAACAAAATTCTTTTTAAAAGGTATCTGTGAGGTTTGTTGACATTCACAGGCTCTCTGTTATTTCTTTTACCTGTACTTAATAATTTTATTCAGAGAAAAAATAATTATTACTGCCTTTTCTGCTGAACTAGCTATCGGAGCAGTTTGGTGACAAAATGCCTTTGGTTTTTAAAATTGGAACTTCCAGTGTGGTTTTAAGCAATTAACTCACTGACATTCCTGCAAAACATCTCAGCCTAAATTCTCATCCACTTATACCTGCACAATGTTCCTGTGTTGATTTTTTGTATTTTCTTAGTCCTTGTCTCTATGGAAATGTTGCCACCTCAAAACACATTCATGAATTAGATCAGCCTGAAGGAAGGGCATGTTTTGAAGTTAGTGGGCGCTCACTGGTAGCAAATTCAAGTATATTTGTACCTTTTTGACTTTGAAATTAATCTGATCTGAAAAAAAAATAATTTCTCCCTTTCAGAGATCATGGAATTGTTTATTCCATTCAGGTCAAAGACATCGAAGGAGTACAGAAAAATGTCCAAACATCCATCGTCAAAGCAAAGAATCGTTACAATTTTTGAAACTCCAAAAACAGATTCATAGCTTAAGTGCTGTCTGAGTATTTGGATCCTGTTATACTTCAGCCCATTGCTCAGCTTTGTATGCATTACACCTTTCCCACCACAAATCTCAAAAGAGCTTAAGTAGGTCTGTGAACTTATTGCTTATACTAAGCCCTGACACATTTGACTCACAAAGACCAACTGTTGATACTTGGATTTATTAGCAAATTACTCATGAGGTAAATACACTGACTAACCACATGCCTTTCTTTCTAGAGCAAGGTGTTACTGTGAGTACAAACAACTCATGTGTTGACTAAGCTTAGAAGGTAAGTCTCTGGCAGAGCCAGGAGTGACATTCTCACCTCCAATCTCTGCCCTAAGATCTGGATCTCTGTTCAACACAGTCCTCCATTAGTATCATTACGTGGCAGAGATGTATAGCAAAGGGAGAGTTTTATGCAGACAATAACTGGAACAGCATTTGTACGGCCTGTAAAGGGGAGTGAACCACAGACAAGCAGTGATGACCCTGCCACCTACAACTGAAGACTGTAAAGAATTTTGTCCTTCATGCTGCCATCTTAAAACCTAACTCCTTCTAGGTGTCATTCTGTTGCCTTGGAGAACTGGCACAAGGGGTCAATTTGGGCCTTTAATTTACTTCTTTTTTAAAGATGAACTCCAACATTCATTGGGAAAAGACTTCAGCTCTCCAAATCAACAAGGAATCTGCTCTTTGAAGCTTTTCTTTAACTTTTCCTAAAAACAAACAAAAAATCTGCTACAAAGCAGGCACAATGTATAGTCCTTCCAAATCCTGGACCTCTGTGTAAATATTTCCCCAGCTCATCTCTTCCTTTGAATGTGACTCAGTGGCACAGCTGCAGCTCACAATTTTGCAGCAAAGCTCAAGAAGGGCTGCTTTATTGTCCTAAGAGCCAATTTCTCTAACTGCTTTTTTTGTTTGTTTGTTTGTTTCCTAATACCAACAAGCAGTTTTTATCTTAGATGTCTTAGGTATCTAAAAGGGCTGCTGATGAATTCCAAGGTCATTTGACTTTTGCTTATCCTTTGGAGAGATAGTTCTGCTGCTCTAATTCTTTACTTTTAAGGATAAGAAAAAACAGCATTAATAGAAGACACAAGCCTGCAACACAAGGAAGAATCAATAAACATAATTATACAGGAACTGTATTTATAAAAATATCCTCTGCCTCTGCCCTCATTACAGGTTCAACAAGACTTCAAGTACAGCTGTGTGGGGAATGGGGGAGGAAGATAAAATTTTCCTTTACCAGGTGAAGGTCATTTGGAGAGGTCTGATCTTTTTTTATTGCTATTCTTTACTTTTCTTTATTTTGTACAATTAATTCTGTTCTGTACAGCAGCTGTTGTGATTGTATTTAAATGTGAGTGCGCACTTGGTCACCAACAATGTCCTATTTCTTGGTTTGGGGTTTTGGTTTGTTTTGGGTTTTTTCCTTCCGCTTAATTTAACTTAATTTATAATTCAGTGGTGAAAAACATAATCTTTTATATTTCTATTTCCTATACAAGCTACCTGTTTTACATGAGTCTATGAAGATAATGACCACATTTGATCAAACATTTCACGGCAATAAAATCTATGTTGATTTAACCCTGATTTGTCTGGTGCCTGAAAATAATTTCCATCTCTGGATAAATAGACAATGAAACTTGGCTAGGAACTGGATGTATGACATCACAGGACCTAGAACTTCCATCCAACAGATAAGACATGCAAAGCAGAGGAAAAACAATAATACTATTCCCATATTACAGTGAGAAGATTGGCTTATACAGAGATTAAAGGTGGGATTTATCCCACCTAATGGTAGCTATATTAAATAGTTATCTCATCTCGAATCTGTTAACCAGATTTCATTCTTGGTGTATCAAGACAAAAATAAAATTTATGCTGTCCTAAAGCAGGAATCAAAGCTATATGGGATGAGTTACATCACATTAACCTCTCTCAGTTGACCACAGGGGAAAAGTGGCAGGAATCCTAGTCCCTATCCATTGACAATGGACACAACCTAGAAAACTAGCTAGCCTTGGATACTTAATATTTACATGACCAGGCTAAATCAAGATATATGCCTTCAGAAGTGCCTTCCCCACAATTGCTTAGAAAGGCTGTGACAATGCTGGCAATCAAATCCACATCTCCACACTCTCAAACTAATTCTTTAATGTTCTTCCTGAAAGCTTACAGCAGCTCATTTCCAAGTCCTACTTCAGCCAAGGGTCTGGGTTAAGTGCCAATGCTCCCACTCCAGATTTTGATCCCAGTGTTGCAGCACAAGGTTTGACTCTTCCCAGGCAGAAACAATGAGAGTCAAAAAACATGTCTTTAGATGTAAATAGCATCCTCTTTCAGGTATGACTTGAAGTAACTCTAGCTTAGATGTTTAGCCAAACTTTCCAAAACAAATAGATCTGAAAAGTTTCACTGAAAGAAATTTCAAAAAGAGAGGGTTTTTTAAGCAATTTCCTAGACATACTGTTTCAATTGTTTGGGAACCTGATGACAACCCTTCTTTTTGTATTGTTTCAGTCCTTGCAGAAATGACTTTATGAGTAATTCTAGACAAAGACACACCAAGGGCAAAGCTGCAATGGCAGAAACTTCAGAAGGATTTCAGGTGAAAAAGGAAATCGTTTATGAGGCAGTTTCCACATGTTTAAACTTGGTTTATCCAACCCCCACCTCTGTTCCCTAACAAATGAACTCTCAGTAATTAATATTACCTGTCTAATCTTCTGGGAAATACAATTTCCCAGGTACTATAGTGAATTCCTCTGATCAGTTCTGTATGTGCTCTGCTCTGATCCGTTCTGTATGTGCTTTTCTCCAAAGTCAGAGGAAACACAACTGTGGCAAATTCATCAGTATTTTAAATACAGTCATATGAGAGGTCGCTTCTCCTACCTCTCTTCACTTTGGTGTGTAAATTTTCCACTCACTCCATTAAAACAAAAAGAAGACAAACCTGCTGAGATTTGCAGAAGTGCAGTGCCAAAATACATGTCAAAGTGCACAAGTAGCCTCTAATTTGTAGACACTGCAACATACAAGAAGACGAAAAGGAAAAAGTAATAGGAATAAAAATCCATCTCTATCAGATTTTATATGCAAACTGCATATAGAGAGCTTGGGCAAATTTGCATTCAAAGTAAATGACCAGGCGAAAAAGGGACCAAATCTGTAAAGTGCTGAGTGTCCTGAACTCCCAGAATTAGCAGAATTGATGAAGTATGTATAATAATATGCCAAAATCTGACAAAATGTCTAGCCTCTTAACTGCTATTTAGGTTCACCTTCCTGTAGAAAAGACATGAACAAGAAATCAAGGGGAAATTCAAGTCTTAATGGAAAGGGCATTATGGTCTGGGCAAAGTTTATGTTGCTTTTTCTTTTAATGGAAAGACATTTGAATTAATGGTATATAAATACAGTTTCTGAAGCAACTCAAAATGTCAAGCTTTTGGAGAAAGGATTACTAGGATCACACCACAGCATGGGACAGAGTTCTGTTCATTCAGGATCTAGCACACTAAGCAGACCCACACAAAGATAATCAAGACATAGTTTTCTGTCATTTTATACCAACAGACACACTGGGGGCACGATTCAATCACCCACATATAAGCATCAAGTGACATTTTAGACAGCCTTGTCTATCCTGCCTGGCTTCCCACTGCTTCCCCAGAAGGATCGAGGTCTCACAGCTTCACTATATCTGTCAATCCCTTGTGTATACCTTGGATACTCAAGGAAACCTGAAATAGTACTAAATATCATCTTTCAGCAAGCATACATGTACAGTACAGTCTACATGCATGGTACTAACATTTTGATTCAGTTGCCCACATATAGGTATCTGCTGCCATTTCAGCAGTCCAGGAATACTCTGTTTGGTGTCTATCTGCCATTCTAGAAGAGCATTGGCTTGCAACAGTTCCCTATGGATCCATCTTAGCAATGTATATAAATACCTGATGGGGGGAGTAAACAAGACAGAACCAGACTCTGCTCAGTAGTGTCCAGTGACTGCACAAGAGGTGATGGGCACATACCAAAATACAAGAAACTCCATTAAAATGTAAGAAAAACTTATTTACTGTGAATTTGTTTGAACTCTGGACTAGGGTGCCAGGAGAGGTTGTGGAGTCTCCATTCTTGAAGATACTCAGAGGCTGACAGGACATGGCCCTGAGCAATGTGCTCAAGATGACCCTGCTTTGAGCAGGGTAGGTGGACTAAATGATTTTGAGGCGCCCTTTCCAATCTCAGCTATTCTGTGATTCTGTGAACCCTTTGGGCTCAGTTGAGTTGACCACACACAGAGCCAAGCAGCTTTTGAGATAAATAAGCTATCCTGCCCAGTCTGTATGCACTTTTGCAGAGAGGACATATGTCACATTTTCCAGCCTCACTCTGATTCCTTAGATACTCTAGGCCATAAATGCATGAAACTGTGAAAAGATCAGCTGCCTTGCATCTAGTTATGTCTTGATACCTGTGCCAATACAAGCCAATGTACTGGTGGCACATACACAAACAGCTTCATCACCTTATGAAACTCAACTTCTGCATCTAAAGCCTTGGACTGGACATGTAATGGCAAGAGGATGAGTCCCGTTACAGTTATTACCTAGAGCTACCTAGTTTTCACATGTGTTTTTTTATTAATTAATGCATTTAACACAAATATTAATGAACCACTGTGGGCCATCATTATGGCCAGCTAAATTAAGGAGTTATCAAAGCACTGAACCTTTGCCAATTAACACACAGTATGAAACCAGTAATAAAACTACACAGAAAATTAGGAACGGTCAGTAGAGAGCATATTAGTGGAATTGGATGCTCTGTGAATAAACTGCTGGAAGTATGCCAAGATATCTCCTTATTTGTCAAATTTGGATCTGGGAAAAAAGTGGGAAAACTTTCCCTTGAAAATTGCCTATGATGTAAAAATAAAAATGAAAACGCAAACAACCCTTCATTCACCAGAAAAAATGTTGCACAATGAACTAGGGAAAGATGTATCAGGAAAACAGCTTAAAAAGCAAAATAACGATTTTGATTCAGATTGAAAGGGACTAGGATGAAGTTTCTCTTCCTTTACTCCTATCAATTAAAACTGGAAGTAGAAATGGTGTGTGATAAAACCACTTTTGAAAACTGCATCAGAAGAATATAATGCTTGTGGTGGCACCACATGTTTTGAGTAAGCAAAAAATCTTCCATGCCTGCTTAATGAGCCAAGTATACTATCATAGCAGAAGGTGGTTCTGTGGATCCAGTCTTGTCATTTTGGAGCAGAATGAAGAGAGAGATATAACTGACCTTTGCCTGCTTTTCATTGTCACCACAGCATCAGTTTTTAACTCTTTAATCTGCCTTTCGCTGAGCCCCTGAACAAAACCGCAGCTTTGCATAGGTCTCTAATTTTAGACATAGAAGTCAGGTATCTATTTAGACTGGTTGTTTAGAGCATTTCCATTGACTGTAGAGGAAGCCTAGCTTGACTAAATGCCTAACTTTTAAGTAGAAAAGAAAAAAAAAACTACTAAACTCACCTTCAGTTAAAATTAAATGACAGAAACTTAATCAGCATTAGTTCAACTCAGAATTGCATTTGTGCCCTTGAAGAAAGAGCTGTAGCATAGCTACAGCTACAGCTGTAGCTGTAGCAACCTTATCTGTAGTCATCCTGTCCTCCAGTTTTACAAGTTCGATTCATCCAACAGACTAGACAATGTTTTCAATTGCAGTTAGTTAGCTGGTATTACAGCCTCTGCTCCAGCTTCCTGACTGTTATTAACCTGCTTAGCTAGACTCAGGGTTGTTGTCTTGAGAAAAAAAGAATGAGATCGCCTCAAAAATGGCTGTTGCATAGACACATGCAAGAATCTGCACATGAAGAATGTTCCTTATGGCAACCAAGAAGTTCATAGCAAAACTACACCTGTGGGAAACTAAGCAATCACAGATGAAGTTCTGAATCATTTTTTTGTTTGGTTGGTTGGGTGGGTTTTTTTTTTCACTAGTCCTGCTAAAGAGTGCTTGGACTGATCTCTGGTCCTGAGGCCAACTGTCATGGTCTGCCCATACCTGTACAATTAAACTTTAGCCACAAACCAGCCAGGGAATGGTCCCTAGCCTGTGCTGAAAAGGTGTTTCCACCAAATAACCAAGGAAGTGATGGTGTGTCATGTGGTGTCACACCACAGGTCAAGTGATAACCTGTCATGTGGTGTCTTCTGCAAGACACACAAGCAGCAGCACCAGTTGATCTGGATGCTCTTTCAGCTATTTCAAGCAACAAAACCAGTATTTGGGGCAGAGAATATATTTCGGTCTGTATTTATTGGCACATATGTTTGCAGCTCTGTGCACATTTTCTTATTAATTGCATGCCAAAACTTTAGCTGGATTCTATTCAGTACTTATTCAATTAGGATGGTAGGAGATGGATTTTGACTATCCAATCTCAGCTGCTACTAGTATCTTCTGGGTAGCCTCTCTCAGGAGTCTGTGATCTCAGCTTTCATAAGTAGCTCCTTGCCACTTATCTGCTCCTTTAGAGTAGTTGATTATGTCTAATTACATAAAATGTTCCTATCAGTCACTTCTGACACATAGGTAATCTCAAACTTTGTGCAAATTGCAATAAAGACAGCCTGCCTTGAGGAAGAACATTAAAAACTTTCTATAAAATATCTGCACATAATTTAGATCAGACAAATGTGCCACTGCAGCTATCAACCAAGACCATATGGTATGAGGTCCAAACATGAAGCCAAAGCCAGAAGAAGCCAATGACTCATCAGCTTTTGAAGTAAGCTACACATATCTTTTTTATTTTATAATGTTAAAATAAGCATTATAGAATTATGATGTGGATCTCCTGTAGATCCTATGTCATATCTGTCAGCTCCATATTTCAGGGATTCTTGCCAGGATCAGAGGAAAGCTCAATGGTGTGGACATACCCAGGCTCCAAGGTGTTCATGTGAAAGGCTGCATCTACTGTAGCTGCTGAATAACCCCAAGATCAAGGTAAAAAAGTCTCACCTTGCAGACAAACTAAACACGTATACTATTCAAGTGATGACGATGATTGTCAAGCAAGATGATCTGTTTAACACACTAATCTAAATAAGAATAAGAATAAGAATAAGAATAAGAATAAGAATAAGAATAAGAATAAGAATAAGAATAAGAATAATATCTGAAAGACTACAGCCAATGTGTTTATATTCCAAAATGCTAAAGATTTCTTCTAATTTTACTTGCAACCTAATAATTCTTGGGATAAGAAACGAAATTCTCATTCACTGAATAATATTTAAAGATAATGATATAAGGTGTGTTTGTTATTTACAATGGGGACCAATGGGCTTTCTTTTATCTCCTCGAAATGCCAGTTCAAAGGGAACCTCTCAGTTTCTTGCTTTCACCTAGTTACAGAATACCCCAAAAGAGAGATAATTCCTTTTATTTTCTAATATCACACTACATCCTTGACTTCTAGTACTCAGTACCTTGGGGCTATCTTAATGACCCTATTCGGCCGTTACTTGAGTCAATAACAAAATCCCCATGGACTTCAATAGGACCAGGATTAAATCCAGACAATTCTGTTTGTTAGCAATATTTTTGCCCTTTATTCTATAGGATTTCTTCTTGTACTTCTCACAAGTGTGAAGTTTGCAGAGTGATACAGCATGACTTTCCCTTCAAAAGAGGTGGTTGCATCCAGACTGCACAATAGGAAAGGTCTCTGATATGTGCTACCCCTTTTTCCCCTACGCCTGGGAGACTGCTAGTTGGTCCAAACCAAAAGTTTGCCAGGAACTGTTCTAGCATTATCAGAGTATAGGAGATTGGTAGAGATTGCAGGGCAATGCTCAGGCTGTTTACTCTTTTACTATTCCTTCATGATTCCCCAAAATTTCCATTCTCAAAAATGTCAACAACAAAACTGGGTTCTCTTCAGCCCCCAGAAACCCAAGTGACCGTTTCCAAACATCTCCTGTCCCACCAAAAATCCTGTCCTACAACCACACTGTATGTCCACTACACAGCTGAGCAGCATTCAGCCTGCTTCTAGGACGAATACCATGTTTCATATGAGTCCATATATAATTACTGATCTACAAATTCCGGTTTGTATCCCTCATAAATTTTAGATATGTATGTGTTTATGCTGGTTTTGGCTGGGGTAGAGTTAATTTTCTTTATAGTGGCTGGTATGGGGCTATGTTTTGGATTTGTGCTGAAGACAGTGTTGATAACACAGGGATGTTTTAGTTGTTGCTGCACTGGTCAAGGACTTTTCAGCTTCCCATGCTCTGCCAGGTGCAGAAGAAGCTGGGAGAGGACACAGCCAAGATAGTTCATCCAAACTGACCAAAGGGCTATTCCATACCATATGGCCTCATGCTCAATATAGAAAGCTGGGGAAGAAGAAGGAAGGGGGGGGGGACATTCGGAGTGATGGCGTTTGTCTTCCCAAGTCCCCGTTACGCGTGCTGGAGCCCTGCTTTCCTGGAGATGGCTGAACACCTGCCTGCCCATGGGAAGGAGTGAATGAATTCCTTGTCTTGCTTTGCTTGCATGCGTGGCTTTTGCTTTCCCTATTAAACTGTCTTTCTCTCAACCCACGAGTGTTCTCACTTTTACCCTTCTGATTCTCTCCCCCATCCCACCGGGGGGGAGTGAGCGAGCGGCTGTGTGGGGCTTACTTGCCGGCTGGGGTTAAACCACAACAGTGTTATCCGCACAGAGTTTTCGTGAGGTTTTTTTTCTGTATTTCAGTTTTTGCTCTGCAGAGAATGTGTAAGATCAGTATAAGCAGATGTTCTGATTTCATACCCATGTTGAGGGGACATGGTGGCACAAGGAGTGGAAATGTTTCAGGTTTTTTGAGGTGATTTTTTTTTTCTTACAACTAATGAGTTTGTTTTCAATGCTGCATTTGAAATCAAGGAAAACCACTGTTTTCATTTGTCTTCTAGGTTCACAATACTTCAAGAATAAGAAAAAACCGTCCTGTTAGGTAAGATTTTAATTTAAAAGTGTGTCCAGGTTTTGCTCTATACACATGAGTATGTGGATGAAGATTATAAAAGTGTGTATCAGTCCACTGTAAGAACGGTATCAAACCAGACCAGCAGGTTCAGTAACCTGTCTCTCACAGTGACTATTACTAGTGTCTCAGAAGAAGATAACAAGAGCTATGAATAAGAACAAAGGTATAACTTCATCTGTGGTTGCTCAATATCTTAGAATATGACAATTTGAGGAGTTTTCCAATAAATGATCAGCTGTCTGGAAAATAAATATTTATTTTTTTATAACTTGATGAAGCATAGAAGCTAATTTGTTGCTAAAATTTTAAAAATATGAACAGAAAAATCCACATAATTAGATGCTTAACAGTCTGGCACCAGTTCTGTTCCCACTAATGAATTATCTGACTGAGGACTCAATTAATAAAAAAATTAAAGGAGGATAATATAATTAATACTAATCAATATGGGTTTGCAGAAAATAGATGCTGTCAAATGAACTTGTTTTTCTTCCTTTTAATGAGATTAAAAATTTGATTGACTTCCAGAGCACATTTAACTTGCAACCACAGGGATGTTGACTACAGTTATAACAATTAGACAAAATACTAAATGCATTAAATGGATCTAAAGCTATCTATTTGAACCTGAAATGGATGAATAAGAGAAAATAACGACTAAACATGTAAATTCCTAATAGAGTTTCAGGTTTCAGTTCCTGCCCTGACATTAATTTATATTTTCATCAATGAGAATATATAACATCACTGATGATAATGTTCGTAAGTGACTGAAAGATTGAGGGAAAACTGAGGAAGAAGAAAAATGTACCATGATCTGGATTGTTCAACAAGCAGGATGTCAGCAAACAGCTTATTAACAGAGGGAAAATGAATTTGTATATCTAAGAAGAAAATACATCTTTTCCCTATGAGATGGTGGAGTCTGCTCTGGAAAGCAGTGACTCTGAAAGGGAATCGTTGGCCATAGGTGACCATCCACTAAGTACGAGCTTGAACTTGAGGGCAGAAGGGCAAGAGTGTCTTGTGTCTAAATAAACAAAAAGATATAAGGTATTTATTCATAAAGGTTGCATTGCATCTGTCACACGTGAAGCAATGGCAGGTGGAATATTATGCTCCTTTCTGATATGTCCCTTTCAAGAAAGCTGTTGGTGAACTGAATAAAGTGATGTGGCATCACTGATGTCATGCCAAAGCATTGTCTGAAGCTCTGCAGAAAATTACCTAGGTGTCCTGGTGGAGACCAAGTTGAACATGAGCCAATAATGTGCCCTTCCCACAAAGGCGGTAAAATGGTATCCTGGGCTGCATTAGAAGGAATGTTGGAAGCAGGTGGGAGGTGATCCTTCCCCTCTACTCAGCACTGGTGAGGCCACACCTGGAGTACTGTGTCCAGTTCTGGGCTCCTCAGTACAAGAAGGATGTGGACATACTGGAGAGAGCCCAGCAAAGGGCCACTGAGATGATTAAGAGCCTGGAGCATCCCTCATATGGGGAAAGGCTGAGAGAGTTGGGACTGTTCAGCCTGGAGAAGAGAAGTCTTGGGGGGGGGGGGATTTTATCAATGTATATAAATACCTGAAGGGAGGGTGCAAAGAGAATAGAGCCAGGTTCTTTTCAGTGGTGCTCAGTGACAGGACCAGAGGCAATGGGCACAAACTGACACACAGGAGGCTCCCTCTGAACATCAGGAAACACTTTTTTACTGTGAGAGTGACTGAGCACTGACACAGGCTGCCCAGGAAGGTTGTGGAGTCTCCCTCCCTGGAGATATTCAGAAGTCATCTGAACATGGTCCTGGGCAACCGGCTGTAGGTGGCCCTGCTTGAGCAGGAGGAATGGACCAGATGACCTCCAGAGGTCCCTTCCAACTTCAACTATTCTGTGATTCTGTGATTCTATGACGTACAAGAGAATCTACCATATAATGAAAGACACAACAAGCTTAATTTATTCATCTTAATAACAAGGTGATACAGAGAACTGAAAAGGGTTAACAGATATACCCAAGCAGAAGATTTTACTGGTTTAAGATTCAAGTTCAACAAAACCCAGAATGGAAAACAGATTTCTATCTTTATTGGAGATAGTGATTAAGAAGGGAACAATTCATTAAGGTAGACAAGGTTTTTACATCCATGGCCTTAAAAAGTAAAACCAAGACAGTATTATTATTAATTCTTCTGCAAGGTACACTGCAGCTCATTCAACAGTTAATCCCTGGAGGTTTTCTGGCCCATGTTCTGCAGGAGTTAGATTAACTGAGCAATTGTAGTTTTTGTTTCTACAAAGCTTTGACTGTCCCCTGCTTCCTGGTGTGTCTGTGGCTATTTTCATTACTTACACAAGATAGATTGGCTGCTCTACTTTATACTAATTCCATATTCACAGGATGCACAAATGATTTTTGGTCAGCTTCTCTCATTCCCTAGGGAAATGACCTTTGGTGATGCCAAACAGACATCACCCTTCATTTGCACAAGAGATCCCACATGGCATAAGGGGTTTTGACACAATGGGGAACTTTGCTGAATGCTGTTCTTGCTGCTGCAACATTGATCCCTTTTATTTTTTTTGTCAGCCACGCATCTTCCTGGTGTTCACGCCTCTAGGATGTGATCAGGTTCCTTTTAATCAATTGTGTGATAAGGACAGATAATTAAAAGGGAGCAAGGCAGGCCAGAATGGAGCTTCAGTAAAGATGCAGGTCTGAACTAAGGTCATGCACACGGAAGCAATACAAGTAGGGCTGGGAGAGGGAACCATTCTCCTGAATTCCAGTCCCCTCTCCACTACACTGATTAAAGTGCCTTCTTTTATATCCCATGTGTTTTAAAGGATATTTCTGTTTTATGTTTTCACTGAAATCTAACAGATTCATCATAAACTTAGAAACAACCCAAGTTATCAGAGATTAAAAAAAAAAGATTGAAACAAGGTTGGTCGTTCAGGGAGCTGTGACACTGCTCTTGTGATTTCAACATGTGATAAAACCCAGTCTAAGGCCCCTGAAACAAAAGTGGACTGAAACTTTTCATTATCTAATTGGACAAAAAAAATGACCATGTTGAACTTCAGTAACGAAGACCAGTGTTGGCAAAGTGGAGTAGTGATTCTGTGAGCCTTTTTTTAAGGAGCGCTGTCATTACATTTTTAGGAAGGTAATCTGAAACTCCATAGACAAATCTGATTATCAAAGTGTAGGTGCTTGAAAGTTTTTGCAACATAGGTTTTCTTCTGGTAGCCAAATCAAATCAGTAGATGTTCATTTCAAAACTAGGGGTGGGAGAAAGGCTAAAATTTGAATTTTGGACTTTCTCATTTTGATACTGGAGAACAAAATGTTTAATTTCAGAGCTGTTAAAATGATTCATTTACACTTGCTCATTCTTATGCCTTTTAGGCAGGAAACATTGATTTTTATTGTGCTTGTGCATTTATAATAATGAAAGTGATATACAATTACCTTAGGATTACAACTCTAAATTGCATGTTTATATTAATATTAATATCATATTCTATCACTAGAATGAATATTGCATGGAAGGCAGTGAGGATGCAGTTAACCTAATTCAAACAATAAGTTTGTGCCTAATTTTTTAGACTATATCTGAACTATGTGCCATGAATCTAAATGGCACTGTATCCTTATTATTAAAATCAATCTCTAAACCAGTGTGATCATATCCCATCTCCCTCCTTGGAATAGTGTCTGGTCTTTGCTGACCCCCAAACTGTGCCTGGGAGCTTCCTGAAATTGCTGACATGGGCCAAAACCATGCCAGGATCCTGTGGACCATTGAGCAATAGAAAAATTGAGTAGCCAGAAATGTTCCTTGTCACTGTTGTATTTATTAACGTAGAGGGAAGGGAAGGGAAGGGAAGGGAAGGGAAGGGAAGGGAAGGGAAGGGAAGGGAAGGGAAGGGAAGGGAAGGGAAGGGAAGGGAAGGGAAGGGAAGGGAAGGGAAGGGAAGGGAAGGGAAGGGAAGGGAAGGGAAGGGAAGGGAAGGGAAGGGAAGGGAAGGGAAGGGAAGGGAAGGGAAGGGAAGGGAAGAGACTTAAAATCCCTTAAAACCACACTTAAGGAAACTTTTAACTTAGGACCCTGCTGTTATTGGGCTAAAGTCCCTGATGGCCACAGTGCAGTATAGGAGAAAACTGAAGGGAGCATCCAGGGAATGGTGTGACTCTAGATATATTATGAGCAATTTTGGGAACCTGAAATAGTTTGCCCTATAGATACAGTTTGCTGACTTTGCTATGTCTCCTTTCAAGTATCCAGAATTTTTTAACTCCCTAAAGCATTGCCTATGGTCATATTATCTGAGCACCTACTGCCAGAAAGCAAGTTAAGAGAGTGGAGGAATTAA
Source organism: Mycteria americana (assembly GCF_035582795.1). Taxonomy (NCBI): domain Eukaryota; kingdom Metazoa; phylum Chordata; class Aves; order Ciconiiformes; family Ciconiidae; genus Mycteria; species Mycteria americana. The sequence goes on along the minus strand of NC_134367.1, from coordinate 5,197,150 downwards.
AAAGAAAGTGAGGGAGGGTGATACTGGAGGAAAAAAGTATTCTCAAATCTAATAACAGACCAGGTCTTAATTTTTCTTCTCTTTCCCTAAAACTGATTAACTCTCTCCTGCCATGAAATTTAAATGCTGTATCTTAAGCATAGGTAATTCGCTCTACAGGCTATGTCCTAAAATGTGAAGAGTGTATTTTCTTGTATAAATATAACTTAAACCTTGTTTTTCAGCCAAATCACATACAAACAATTTGCATCCACATAAACATAGCTGAATTAAATTAAACAAATAAAAATGGAATCTCCTAACTTTCTGGTATATTAAACAATAAAACTGAGACCTCCCTTTAATGGCTGCAGTTTGCCTGTCCTTGATTATGTGACTCTAAGTACAGGGGCTTCTGTTGGGGAACGGGAACAATAAAGAAATAAAAAGTATATGCTTTATTCAGATGAACAAGCTAGTTCCAAATGTAAGTGCCAATATGCCAGCTGAGAAAACTGAAAGATATCCTTATGTTTAGTTTAAAATTTTTAAGGAAACAAGTTTAACAACTTCTCTGTGTGTTTTGTTTGGCTTCTAGGAGGAAGCAGTTTTAGAAAGGATTAATTCACTTTCAAAAGGTGGATGTGGAGAGGAAGGATAACCCTACAGCTGTGACAGCAGCTCTTGGGACTCCCCAGGCTCCCCTCTGTGTTACAAAGGGTAAATCATCCAGTGGTAGATCGTGCATAAAAGCTTCAGTTTAACGTTGCATCACCTAACTCCTGCTTTTCCTGCCAATCATGGAAAGCCATGAAGTTAGCACTCAGGATTCCTGTTCAAAGAGCAAAAGGAGTTTTGGACCCTAAGACAAGGAGACACAAGCCAGCAACATGGAGCAATCCAAGCTCATATGAAGGGACAGTCAGGCCTGAGCAAGGCTTTGCACTCTCTGCCTTAGGGAGCCAAGCACTTATTTGAAGTTCACTACCCTTGTCTTAAGTTGAGCACCTACATCAGATCAAAATAAAGATTAAGAGATAGTGGCATGAGAAAAAAGGCCTGAAACACTCTTCATTCTTAACCTGGGAGATCTGATTGTCATTCCTGCTCCAGAGAGTTTGGAGTATGTAGAACCATTCTGAAGAAGGGAGCCAAAGCTGCATCTAGGTGTCTGGTGAGGCAACCCACCACATTGCCTCAAGGTCCAGGTCCTTGTTGACATCACGTACCCAGGTTTCTTTTGAAAAAACAGGTAGTACGGAGGGGTAAAACACCGAGACATGACTGGGGTACATAATTAAACTTGGGTGCCAGAGTTCTCCTCAGTATAGTAATAGAGACAACACTTGTAGGGGCTTTTCCAAATAGCCCACAGGCTGTGTGAGACTTGGCCTGGGAGAACTAGATTGGGAAAAACTGGGCATGAGCCAGCAATGTGCGCTCTCAGCCCAGAAAGCCAACCATATCCTGAACTGCAGAAGTTCGGATCCCTGCTATCAAAGACTGGTGGCCAGGTGAGTACCACAGATAGATGAGTGACATTGGAGCTCATTTTTTATCACAATTAGACAAATCAGTGTGTTCAATTTCAGGCCCCTCACTGCAAGAAAGACATTGAGGTACTAGAGCATGCCCAAAGAAAGGGAACAAAGCTGGTGAAGGGTCTAGAGAAAAAGTGTTGTGGTTTAACCCCAGCCAGCAACTAAACACCACACAGCTGCCTGCTCACTCCCCCTGCAGTGGGATGGGGAGAGAATTGGAAGGGTAAAAAACTTGTGGGTTGAGATAGAGACAGTTTAATAGGTAAAGTAAAAGCCACACACACAAGCAAAGCAAAACAAGGAATTCATTCACTGCTTCCCATGGGCAGGCAGGTGTTCAGCCATCTCCAGGAAAGCAGGGCTCCATCACACGTAACCACTACTTGGGAAGACAAATTCCATCATCCCTTCTTTCTTCTTCCCCCAGCTCTATATGTTGAGCATGACGTCATAGGGTATGGAATATCCCTTTGGTCACTTGGGGTCAGCTGTCCCAGCTGTGTCCCCTCCCAGCTTCTTGTGCACCCCCAGCCTACTCACTGGTGGGGTGGGGTGAGAAGCAGAAAAGGCCTTGACTCTGTGTAAGCACTACTTAGCAGCAACGAAAGCATCCCTGTGTTATAAACACTGTTTCCAGCACAAATCCAAAACATAGCCCCATCCTAGCTACCATGAAGAAAATTAACTTTAGTCCAGCCAAAACCAACACATTCTGCACCCCTTATTCCATACCATTTACGTCATGCTTGGGTCCCACACTATCCAATACATTCTCACTACCGACCTCCCCCTTCCCATCCTTTGATATAATACGCAGATATCATTCCCTTAGTCTATGGACCATCCCTGCAAAATGTCTGTAAAATGTCTAGAAATGTCCACAAAATGTCCACTGAGTCAATTTAGTCCATGACTTTGGGCTCCATCTGTTATGGTGGTCGCTCAGGACAGGAGAGGTGGTGTGTTGCGTGGAGTTACTGGGCACCAAAGCCAGCTCAGGTCAGGTCACTGCTGCATTTGCACTGCTTTTTGTAAGGCCTGGCCTCCATTGGTTCAGGTGGTTCCTGCTGTAGTAATTCCTATAACATCCGACTCAAATCATGGGTTACAACAATTTAAAGTTATTTCCATTACAATCTCCATCCCTGGTCCCTTTGCACCAGGATATAGGGTTTAACACTGCAGTGAACTCCTCCCCTTGCTCCTGCTCCAGCTTGGACTTATCCACAGACTGCAGTCCCTTAGGGCTGTACCTGGTCCGAGTGGAGCCTTATCTATGAGCCACAGTCTCTTCAGGGGTATACCTGCTGCAGCCACAGCCACAGTCACTTTGAGATGCACCTGTGCCAGCGTGGCCTTACCCATGGGCCACAATGCCTTCAGAGATACCTGCTCCAGCATGACCTTATCCACAGCCACAGTCCCTTCAGAAGTAAACCTGCAGTCCTAATGGCTGCAGTCCCTCCAGGGGTGTACCTGCTCTGTCGTGGGCTTATCCATAGCCACATGCTTTGAGATGTTCCAGTATGACCTCATGCACAGCCACAGATGTTTCAGGGTGTACCTGCTGCAGCATGGGCTTATGCACAGCCACTGATGCTTCAAGGTGTACCTGTTGCAGCGTGGACTTATCCACAGCCACAGATGCTTCGAGGTGTACCTTCTCCAGTGTGGACTTATCCTTAGGCCACAAATCCCTTCAGAGGTATACTTACTGCGGCACAGACATAACCATGGCCACAGACGCTTTGAGATGTACCTACTTTGGCGTGGACTTATCCATGGCCACAGCCCCTTTGACTCAAGTTCATACTGGAGTTCCACCCTGTCCAGCCAGCACAGAAACAGCAGCGATGCCCTGGCCATCTGCCAGCCCAGGCGCATTGCCATTGCTGTTATCAAAATATTCCCAGGCACAGCGGAGTAGAAAGATAAGCAGTACAGCAAGCAGTGAAAGCAAAAAGCAGCCACTAACGAGCACTAGACTCTAAGATACAGTAAGGCAAGCAAGCCCCATGGCAAGCACAGGAGCCTGCCGATTAATAGCTGAACAGCAATAACAGCTATAAATTTGATGTAGCACATTCCAATCAAACCTGTTGTTACCTCAAATCCTTCGAGCCCCACGTTGTGCACCAAAAAGCACTGTCGTGGTTTAACCCCAGCTGGCAACTAAGCGCCACACAGCCAGTCGCTCACTCCCCCCACAGCAGGGTGGGGGAGAGAATCAGAAGAGTAAAAATGAGAAAACTTGTGGCTTGAGATAAAGACAGTTTAATAGGTAAAGCAAAAGCCACACACGCAAGCAAAGCAAAACAAGGAATTTACTCACTCCTTCCCATGGGCAGGCAGGTGTTCAGCCATCTCCAGGAAAGCAGGGCTCCATCACGTGTAGCGGTGACTTGGGAAGACAAACACCATCACTCCAAACATGCCCCCCTTCCTTCTTCTTCTCCCAGCTTTACATGCTGAGCATGACTTCATATGGTATGGAATAACCCTTTGGTTACTTGGGGTCAGCTGTCCCAGCTGTGTCCCCTCCCAACTTCTTGTGCATCCCCAGCCTACTCGCTGGTGGGGTGGGCTGAGAAGCAGAAAAGGCCTTGAATCTGTGTAAGCACTGCTCAGCAATCCCTGTAGTATCAACACTGTTTTCAGCACAACTCCAAAACATAGCCCCATACTACCTACTATGAAGAAAATTAACTCTATCCCAGCCAAAACCAGCACAACAAGTCTAATGAGGAGCAGCTGAGGGAACTGGGGTTATTTAGGCTGGAGTAAAAGAGTCTCAGGGGAGACCTGATTTCTCCCTACAACTACCTGAAAGGAGGTTGTAGCAAGGTGGGTGTTGGTCTCTTCTCCAAGGAAACAAGTGATAGGATGAGAGAAAACGGCCTCAAGTTGCGCGGGGGAGGTTTAAGTTGGATATTAGAAAAAATTTCTTCACTGAAAGGGTTGTCAAGCATTGGAACAGGATGCCCAGGGAAGTGGTTGAGTCACCATCCCTGCAGGTATTTGAAAGACGTGTAGATGTGGTGCTTAGAGACATGGTTTAGTGGTGGGCTTGGCAGTGCTAGGTTTACAGTGGGACTCAATGATCTTTTCCAACTTAAATGATTCTATGATTCTATGAAATAGAAAAATGTAATTGTTTCTCCAAATAGAGAATAGAGTTCTGCTCTACATGACTGACTATCTTTTAGGCTGTATCAGCGTGGTTTTACTGGCTATGAGTGGATATTTGTTATTACTAGCTCAAAAAAAACCTTTGATGTTTTGTATCATGCTGTTTAATTTGTACCTATCATCTGCTTCATATTTGAGAATACTCTCATCCTAAAAAAAATACCAAATTGCTGAGATGGTTTAAAATTTCTTCTCTACCCACCTACTATCTTCTTTTAAGTTTCCTCCTCTCTGCAATTTTCCAGCCATTTGATGATTTTACAGTTCCTGCCGAATATAAATAGCACAGTGTCGTCTCTCTCAGCTGGAAATATTTACCCAGGGTATCTTCAGTGTCTCCTTGTGGTATGGACTGGGATTTCCATAGGGTTACCTCTGGTTCTCCTAAACTCTTTGCTGTCATGAATCCCTTGCAATTCCTCACCATCCCAAAAGACCCCAATGCAGAGGGGAAAGACAAAGAGAAAACCCCAAAGCAAAGGCAGCAGAAATGCCCTCCTGAAAACTGACTAAATATCTTCAAACATACTACAAACCACTTACTAACAGGACTCTGGTCTTACTAGCAAAAAGGAGTCCAAAGCATTCCCTGAGTTTGCCATACATGCTCTTAAACCGAGAGAGGAACAACAAGCCAATTGGTGGGGTTTCTGTTTTGTGACTCTTTGATTGATTGTTCATTACTGTCTCTGTCTGGTGCAGAGCTTTTTGACTCTCTTCCTCTTGTACAAAAGGTCAGGAATCATAGGGAAGACTCTGCTAGCCTTCAGAAAGACATTTCTCTCCCTTCTTTTCACAGGAGGGTAGTACCAATGGTTGAAATGGTCACACCAGCCCTTTCTAGCCTGCTTGCTCCCATGCATGGTTATTAGGATGTTTTGGAGCCCTTTTCAGGGAAGACATTTCAGATTGAGTTACTTGGCTCTGCCCTCTCCTTCCTGGCTGCAAGCAGCAGTGTAGGGTAGTTGGCATCCCCAGGGTAGTGGGAGGTGAGTCCTGATGCCCAGGGGTGACTCCTTCACCCTGATCCTGGCTTTGGAAAGAGACTGAAAGGGACTGTGGCAAAGGGTGTCCCCAGGGAGGTCACCACTGATGGGAAAGCCCACAGCCTCTTCCCCACAGGGTTATTAAATGTGGTAAACTCTTTGGGCCTGTCCATGGGGGATCTGCACATGTGGTTGAGCTTTCCTGGCTTGCTATAAACTACTCCTGGCATCTAAGAGAGCAGGCAGCAACAAGAGGGTTTGGTGATGTCCCTTGACAAAGGATGAACACTGGTGGTTTTGGGAAAATGTAAAATGATGCAGACAGACTTTTTAGTAGGACCTGTTGGGATAGGACAAGGGGTAATGGTTTTAAACTAAAAGAGGGTAGATTTAGACTAGATATAAGGAAGAAATTTTTTACAATGAGGGAGGTGAAACACTGGCCCAGGTGGCCCAGAGATGTGGTAGATGTCCCATCCCTGGAAACATTCAAGGTCAGGTTGGACAGGGCTCTGAGCAACCTGATCTAGTTGAAGATGTCCCTGCTCACTGCAAGGGGTTTGGACTAGATGGCCTTTAAAGGGCCCTTCCAACCCAAACCATTCTATGAGTCTATGATTGTACGATTCTAGGAAAAACCCTGATTATGTCTGCAGATGTAACAGGGAAACTAAGTTTACCAGCAAACAATATAGGAAGTTGGAGTTATTTTAAGAGATGACTCTTGGTATTATTCACAAAGAGAAGTTATAAAATGCACACCAACTCAATGATTTTTGTAAATCCATGAATAAGCAGGCAGTGAATGTTAAGCTACATTTTGAGATACCTGCAACGTTACATGATGTTTTTTTCCCTTGTGAATTAAATTGCAAAGAAGCTTTTTAATAAAAAATACTGAATTCTGAAATACACGTGAGAACATATGGAAGAAAATTTTCAGGAAAAAAAGAGCTAGTTTGCAAGAAAAAGTACCAAACACGTCCAAAAAGACTGGATTTTTCAGTTGGAACTCACAGAAACCTGCTTCGACATGAGAGCCTCCAGCGAGCAGCAGAGGGCGCTGAGCTAAACGGATTTATTTTAAACTCAGCCAACAATACGGATTTGCTGGGAGTTGGCTATAGAGCCATATATATACTTTATTGTAGAGACCCACGTTAGATTTAAAAGGCAGAGCAGGATTGAAAGTCCATTTCTGAAACAGGATCTTGACTAGGTGCAGGCAAAGTTTAAAATATATATATATATATATATATATGTCAGAAGCATCCTATGAAATGAGAGGACCATAACTTGTTGAATTAACATCGATTTTATTTTTTTTTCTCCTGACTTCTCACCAAAGTGGCCATCACGGTGTTGCAGGTCCTCTCCCTCCCAGGGCTATTAACAGACACCTCTTTGAGATGATTTGGATATTTGACCTAGGCTACATACCGCATTTAAAAGCGGGGGATAAAAGATTTATTCTAATTATAAAGCAAAGGCTGAAACACTGAGAAAAAAAATAAATCGGTGTAAATAAGAAGCTGCAGCTTTATCCTAACGGAGGAAACACTGATATCAGCATCATTTCTTGCAGAGGAGATGCTTGGCTCTCTGTAACTCCCGGCTAGGGGTATAACCGGGGGGGGAAGGCAGCAGCTTTTGGAAGGGACCTGCTGCAGGAGGGGAACCCCCATCAGAGGGCGCCGCTGCCCCGCTCAACGCCGCCCCGGCGCGCCCGGCTCCCCGCGGCCGCGGGGCCATTGCCCGCCGTTGCTACAGCTGGAACGGCGGGGAGGGCTTCCTCCGGCATAAGCAGGGCTATATGTAAAGGTATCCTTTTGTTGTTTTGGGGTTTTTTTTAAGCCAAAAAAAAAGTATGAAATATTCCTTTGCAATTGCAGCTGAGGCTGCAGTGCCCCTGCCCAGCTCACCGCTGAAAAAGCCGGGGCTTTCGTTGGAAGAGGTTGTAAAAGCATGCCCCAAAACTGCCGAAAAATCCCTGGTTTTCCCCCTTCTTATTTAGGTTTGAAAGTATAGCTTGTAATGGTTAGTTCTGAGTATGTGTCTCGCATTTTGGATCCAGGGTTTATTGCACATTTCGGGTATAAATTGGTGCAAGTCTTCCTGTTTGAAATTGCTAAATTAGACTTAAGGAAGCTGCGGGGGTGTGGGGGGGAAACAAGCACAAAAAAAATGCGAAGAACCTTTGTTCAGTTTAATTTACTAAATGATCACTTAAGACACGTTTGTCATGTTTTGCAAGTGCAAGCGAAATGTAACAATAGTGGGACTTGAAAATAAGAATTTACTGTCTATACACCATGCTGTTAGCAAAGAGCCAGTGGTCGTCAAATCTATTTTAGCTTCTTTTCTTTCTCCCCTCCTCTCCCCTCCCCCAGCACGTAGAGCATATTTAATTCAGGGTGCCACGAAACTGTACAGCATTAGCTGTCACGAAGCACATTCACACTGCCCTGTGCCAGCCTTCCAGGACATGACTCAAAGACTTGAACAAAAGTGATGGCAAACTGTCCCTTTATGAGCCTGGTATTTTTCTAAGAGGGTCATTCAGATCTATAGGTGCCTGAGAGCATGTGTGGGGTGGCTGCATGGGTATCTCCGCACATCCACATGCAAACAGCATACACCCTTTTCTTCTTTTTCAGCATTTTTTACACTATTGCTTGGCTTGAAATGGTCTGTCCAACCCACTCCAAGATGTGCCCTTTTCTCCTCCTCCTCTGTGCAGCGGTGGCTGTGCTGAGAAAAAAAACCCTCATATCTGATTTAACAACTTCCAGCAAGACCGTTGTCCAGCTCCTGTTATAATATCTGGCTGTTATTTGTCTCTTGCCTTTTGAGGGTTGAGTTTTTAGAAGAAGATGTACACTTTGAAACGGGGGGCGGGGGGGGGGGGGGTGCTGCAGAGGCTGAGGGGAAAAGGGATGAATTTATACTTTCTGCTTTAATTTGAGGCCGAAGCGAAGAAAAAAAGAAAAGCCCACCCTTCCCACCAGCCAACCAAACACCAGCAGAAGTGGCTCCTGATTAAGTTCTCCTCGTTTTCGAGATTACACATATATAAAAGACTCTTTACCTGTAGGACCTTTGAAAGTACGAAGGACACTATGCACTTTCCCATAGGATCCTATACAAGATAACAAAGATTTGTAGGAACCTTATAGACAGAGCTTGAAATTTCCAGAGACAGGACCTTGCATTTAGAAACACCTTCTTTCTCTCTGTCTCTCTGCCTCTGTGTCTCTCTTTTTTCCCTTTCCCCCCCCCCCTGGTGCACCAGCCCGCTGCAAAGCTCAATTGTTTCCTTTCAAAGGCAGAGATGGGCTCTGCTCGCCTGCAGAATAGGTCGCCTCTTTGCGGTACATCGTGTTAAAAAAACGGACAATGCGAAGGAAGGTTTGCCTGGGGTAAAAAAAAAAAAAAAAAAAAAAAAAAAAAAGGTTAAAAATGGTCCAACTCCTCCTCTCCCCTTCCAAACTGAGAGCTACCCGGGAAACGCACAAATCCAACTCTGTTTTTAATCGTTTTCAGAAAGTAGCTAATTGCTATTCAGATGTGTGCAGAGAAGGGTTTGTTAAACTCCTTTTTTTTTTTCCTTTTTCTTTCTTTTTTTTTTTTTCCAGAGAAAGTGTTTCCAAGTTATAAAATATACAGTCCAAGTCTGAAGTGTAAGGCTTTCAAATGAAAATTATTGATCTAAATTTACTCCTTTTAGATTTGCTTGAATTGTGCTTGACGAGACGCTGGTTTGGTGTTTTACTGCATATGAGAGGATAATTTCTGGACATGTAAATAAAAGCATATTGCATGTGGGGAAAAGCATAATATCTCGTTGTAAATGATGAATCGCCTAGTGCAGAGGCAACCTATTCTTTATTTTAATATAAATAGGATCGAAAAAATAGTCATTAATTTCTCCATTCTGTCTATCTATCTATCTATCTATCCATGCATCTACTAAAACAGTGGATATATGCACTATATAATGCATATATTTAATCACTGTATATCCACGTATATAAGTGTAGGCGTATAAATATACACAAAAATATACGTTTATATACACTGCTATATAAATTGATCAGGTTTGTATGTATACATGCATATGTAATGTGTAGTACACATGTGCCTACATATGCAAGAATATATATAATTTACATATATAAACATGCCAATTTATATATGTCTGTACATGGAAAAAGTTATATGTTCGGAGATATATGTGTGTATATGTGCATGTATATGTACGTCTGTGTACGTGCAGCTGCATATATGTATATATCTTTATATGCCTGCACATAAGACTAAGTCTATATATGTGTGTATATGTATATATAGAGTCACATATATGTCTGTAGATATATGTAACTATGTAATAGATAATGTTTTTTACTATCCGATTGAGGTAGACTTCTGCAGCCTATTGTTTCAGACAACAGATATAAGTTGCGATGGAAGAGGAACGTCGGATTTGGTGTCTGTCCCCCATTTCCAATTATAGATGGATCATTACAGACAGAGAAGTACTGAGAATCCAGACATCTGCTCTTCACATGAATGCACTCACCTCCTAGAGAACAGCCTGCCATCATGCTCTGGAAACTGGTTGAAAATGTCAAGTATGAAGATATCTATGAGGTGAGTATATAATATGCATATGAGTAAGAGAGTATATGTATATTTAAATATACATCTAGCATATAGATACAGGCATGACTATATAATACATATGTAGCTCTACATATACATATAGGCAGATATAGAGATGCATACACCAACACACACAAGTATAGAGACGGGAAACCAAGAGTAAATGCTTAAATGCTTATTTATTTGCATATTTGTATTCAGCATGCCAAGTCCTAAACTTTTTTTTTTTTCATGGAAAAGCTGTTTGATGCGATTTAAAACATCAAAGAAATGATCTGGGGGTTGGAATGAGGCAACTTAAAGGCAAGAGTTTGATTGTTTAGACCTCGAATTAAATATAATTCGATTAAATATGGACAAATGTCGAGGGGAAAAAAAAGCTGAAAATAGAAAAGAAACACGATCTGGAATTCAGGGACTGCATACATTTCTTTCTTTTCTTTCTTTTATTTTTTATTTTGCAATTCCAAGCTTAGCTCAACCTGAATTTGGATTTTTTTTTTCTTTTTCTTGTTTTCACAATCGGATACGTTTTTTAGGACTTTTTATACCTGTATACCAATAGATAAGATGTGAATGTATACATATACTCGCATTAATTAAGCGGCACATACATTCTTGCACGTATGTGAGTACACACACCCGAATGGATACATTCAAAGGCAGCTCCGCATAGTCCGCGGACACGAAAAGTTGTGTGCTTTATTCAGACCTCCTCGTTATTTTCAAGGTCAAAAAGCAGACCAAGGGAAAAATATATATATATATATCACAGCATAAACACCGCGAAACCTTTCTTAATTTTGCACGGTTTCCTGAGCCGGATCTTTCCCAAACGGGCTCCGCGAATGCATTTCTTGTAAGTGAAGCAGCGTGGTGGCTTTGATCCGAAACGGGGAAAAGATGTGTAAGGAAAGGCGCTTGGTTTGTCGCTCTGCAAAATTATATTTTAATTCATTTTCTTATTTTTATTTTTTTTTAATTTGGGACAGGCATTTGCACGGCGATCGCGGCGGGGGCGGGAGGGGGGGGGGGGGGATTTTTAGAAGGGCGCAATCTGCCAGCTCCATCGCGGGGGCTGAGCCGCGGGGAGGCGGCCGGGCAGGGGCTGGGTACCGGGCAGGGGCCGGGCACCGGGCAGCGGCCGGGCAGGGGCTGGGTAGCGGGCAGGGGCTGGGTAGCGGGCAGGGGCCGGGCAGGGGCTGGGCAGGGGCTGGGTAGCGGGCAGGGGCCAGGCAAGGGGCCAGGCAGGGGCCGGGCAGGGGCTGGGTAGCGGGCAGGGGTCGGGTACCGGGCCGGAGCCGGGGCGGCCGGGAGCGCGTCCCGGGGAAGCGCCGTCGGGGCCGCGCCGGTCCCAGCCCCGTCGCGCAGCCCGCAGCCCTCCCCTCCGGGAGCGCGTTCGGACTTACAGCGGGGAAACTCCCGAGAAAAGCGGAGAAAGAAGCAGAGGGAGGGTAGAGCTCCGGCTTTTCACGGCCGGAGAAAGGACGGGATGGAGGAAAGCGGGGAGGGGATCCGCCGGCCGCACGGGAGAAACGTCTCCGCTCCCAAAAGCTGCCGTCAGGCTAATTATCAACTGGCAAACCCCAGCATGTGCAGAATGAGCACAGCCAGGCGTGTGTGTGGGGGGGTGTGTGTCTGTGTGTCCCGCCGGTGATCCCCAGCCCGCTGAGCCCTCGCTCTTTTCCCTCCCCGTCCCCAGGCACAGCCCGGCCATTGTCTCTGCCCGCAGCAGCAGGCGACAAAACATCTCCCCTCCTTGGCCAGCGAGGTCGGGGAATGTCGGGGATTTGGTGGTTTGGGTTTTTTTTGTTTTGTTTTTTCCCACCCTCCTTTCGAAGAGGATTTTTAAGCCGCTGTGTGTTTTACGGACACTCGTGTTTCTAGATTGCTGTGGGAGAGAAGCGGAGTTGGGGGAGCGGTTGGGTGGGATTTGGCTGCGGGCAGGGTATACCCTGACTTGGGGGTGCGCTCCGAGTCATTTTGTAACGTATAGCCTTAAAAAAAAAAAAAAAAGCAATTGTTTTTTTTTTTTTTTTAAGAGCTGAAGCCCTCTAGATTTCTCTTTAAAAAAAAAAAAAGTGTTTCTCTCTCTTCTTTCCGATTTATAATTAAGAACAAGATGGTAGGGGCGTCTCAGCCACTTAAACTGAATCTGTTCTTAAAACAAAAGTGTGTGTGTGTGTGTGTGTGTGTGTGTGTGTGAGGGGGGGCTGCTCTGGGAAGTGTGAGTCTATTTAGGAAGGAACGTAAGTTGAACTTTAACAGAAATGGCAGACAGTCCAGTTGAACGGGTTCCTGCAACATCAAAAAGGTTTTATATCGCCCCTGGCTTTGCCTCGAAACTATAAATTTACTATCCTTTAAAATTCACTGCATACATTTTACATTTGGGTGAAAATCGGGATATATATACCTACATTTTTTTTTTCATATCGGGCGGGAGGAACAGTATTGGAAAAAAAGTGGAGCCCAACTTAACGCAGATTCAAGTTTTTATTTGGCTATTGCGAATAAATGCGGTCTGTAACATGCACCAGAAAAGCTGAATCTCCGCTGTAAATAGACATATATTATAGAGACTGCACATTTCTTCTTCCATTTCTTTTTAAAAAAAAAGGGGGGGTTAGAAAAGCCTCTTTTTCCTCATTATTTGTTTCAAACAAACAAACAAACAAACAAAAGCTACAAGAACAAAAGCACCAAAGGCAATCAATTCCTCGTATTAGGAATGTATAATTAAATGTAAAAAAAAAAAAAAAAAGGAAATATGGGTTTTTCTTCTTCTTCGCCTCCAGCATTGCTTCATCTCACTTCCTTGCTCCAGCTCAGCAGTGTCTACTTTCCGCATCTTCCTCCGCCCGAGTTAATTGAAGTTATGCCTCTTCCTTGCTAAACTTTTTCCCCCCTCTCCCTCTCCCCAAACTCTGCCTCTGCCAGCCCCCCTCGTCTGATTACATCTAGTAATTCTCCACTGAATGAACGTCATTTACAATAGTAGGGGAGCTCTCGAGCTGGCTGCCAGCTTCACGCTCCATTTGGTCCTGCATTCTCCCTTTAAAGTAGTCGTGTAATATTAATAGTCATGAATATCAATTATTATGAGGCGGTGTAGAGAAGGAAAGGGAGGAAGGGGTAGCGGAGCAGTCTGAGCCTAGCCTTGGGTTGAGGAGGATTGTATTTGGGAGCTCAAAGGGGAAAAAAAAAAAAAAAAAAGGAAAAAAAAAAACCAGAGAGGGAGGGGTAAATCATATATGTAGATAGAGGTTTCCAGGCTCGGTTTTGGGGGCATTGGTCTTTTTTTTTTTTTCTTCTTTTTTTTTTTTTTTTGATGGATAGACTTCGAAATATCTCAAGCTGTTCTCCTGTGTCCAACACGTCCCTTTGCAGATCTCCTTGATATTTTTCCCTCCAATTATTAGTATTATCACCATTATTTTATTTTTAGCTATTACAAGACTTTATTTCCAGATGTTAGTCCACACCTATTCCGCCATGGTGAGTTTGGATCCATGTTGTACTAGAATTGCATGTTCTCTCTCTCTCTCTCGATCTGTTGTCTCTCTCTCTCCCTCTCTCTCTCTTTTTAAACGCCTTTGGCTTGGTAATTTAGCACAATAATTGGAGGAGGCTTGCAGCTGCTTCTCCCTTTTTGCATTGTGTGTTCTCGATTTGAGCTAGGGGAGTTTGGGGGGGAGAGCAGGGGAAAAAATAAACTTTTTTTCCTTCTTTTTTTTTTTTTTTTTTTAAACCATGTGTGCCATTGCTTGTGGGGGTTTGAGCTCCACTTTGTGGAATAGATATTTTGCTTGTTTACTTTAGCCTCGCAGCTTCAGCGCGATGGAGTTGGACAAAACTCCTCTCCCACCTTTTCTCTGAAGCCTCCACACATTCCCCCCCCCACGTCCCCCCACACACCCCAAAGACTTTTCATTACAATTAACCCCCACCCCATTCTCCGGACTATAATATTGGAAAAGGAGACAAAAGACACTGGAAGTTGCTGCAGAAATCACAGCGACTGGATTTGTTCAATACCGATGTTTCATTTTTACTTTATTTGATTTTTTAATTTTTTTTTTTTTAGGGGTGGACTCTCTTTATACAAAGAGTCCCCGTGATTTTTGTTTTGGGTTTTTTTTTCGAGTCCTTTCTGGGACAACTTCTTACCTCGGAGTCCTCCGAGAAGTGCAACTTTCCTTTTGGTCTTTTCCACGTGAAGATGGGTTGGTGATTTTGAGTTTCAGGTCTTCAGCAGAGGGAATAAACAGATGTTTGGAAACTTTAGGCAGGACAAGGGGTGGGTTGTTTGGAGACATGGGTGGTTCGGGGGTTCTTTTTTTAAATGATTATTATTTTTTAACCTTTGGGTTTATTTGGGGGGGCTGCTGGAGGGGGAATCGCATTACTGGACTGAAGTCACAGATCATACACGCATATGAAGCACCAGTCCTACATTTTTAATTATGACATTTAGCATTTCTCCTACACACCCCAACCCCCCCCTTCGCCCTTCTTGGTAGTTATTGGGAATAGACACGATCTGGGTGCGAAAAGCTGGAACATTTCTAATCCGCGGCGGGGGAGGGGGGCACAGCTGAACCCTAGTTGACGACCGTTTACATTTTAATTTTATTTTATTTTATTTTATTTTGGGGTGGGTTTGTGCTCCTTTTACTTTTTTTTTTCCCCTAAAAGGTCCTCTTTTTTTGTTGTTTTTATTTCATTCCTCTTATAGGACCGGCATGATGGAGTGCCCAGCCACAGTTCCAGGCTGTCCCAGCTGGGATCCGTCTCCCAGGGACCCTACTCCAGCGCTCCTCCGCTCTCTCACACCCCATCCTCGGATTTCCAGCCGCCTTATTTCCCACCCCCCTACCAGCCTCTTCCTTACCACCAAAGCCAGGACCCTTACTCCCATGTCAATGACCCCTACTCCCTAAACCCCTTGCATCAACCCCAGCAGCACCCCTGGGGACAGAGGCAGAGGCAAGAGGTGGGATCAGAAACCGGGTCACTGCTGCCACAGCCTCGGGCCGCCCTGCCCCAGCTCTCGGGACTGGACCCCAGGCGGGACTACCACTCAGTAAGGAGGCCAGATGTCCTTCTGCACTCAGCTCACCATGGCCTTGACTCCGGCATGGGGGACAGCCTTTCTCTGCATGGCATCGGACACCCAGGGATGGAGGAGGTCCAGGTAAGGCACCGCGTTTCTTTCTCCTGGGCAATGCTTCCAGGCTGGACCCCCCCATCCCTCGGCTAAAAATGATCAGTGAGGGGTTTACAGCAATATTGGTGTGGGTTACCATCCTTCTGCTGCACTGGGATTATAATTGTGATACTCCCCCTCGCTCTCTTTTTTTTTCTTTTTTAAAGAGAATTTATTTTATCGCTGTCACGCGCAGGCTCTGCTTTGTAAACCCTCCCCTACATGGCAAGCCAGCAGCGTGCAGGGGGAAGGCAGACATACTGCTCTAAATATTCCACGTGTTTCAAAAGCTGCCAGAGTTTAAACCTGGCTTTTCAAATTCCAGTTATTTCCCATGCAATCTCAGCTTCTCCCCCCCCCCCCCCCAACCAATTTCCTGCAGTTCAGGGATTTTGATGAAACTGTCAAATTACTACATTTTTCATCCGGGAGGGAGGGAAAATATAAACAAAACGCAAACCAAAAGCAATAACCGGTGATCAGGAACAAGCCACCCCCCCTCTCTTTTTTTTTAAAGTATAGTTGATAGGGTAGCACTGATTTAAAATAGTTTGATTCCCTCTTTTGGGTAACAAAGGAGTTTCACTGGGCTCAAAGCACAGTATTTCCCAGCCTTCTCCCATCCCACGCGAAACTCATCATCACGTGTTATTTCCTAAAAACAGAAAGGGCCTTAACAGCTTCGGTGCTGGGGTGGTTTGCACCTTGCTGGAGTAGGGCATGGCCAACTGGTGGGGACCCCCGAGCCGGAGGCTAGAGCCTCCAGGGGCCAGGTCCTGTATTAGGCTTTACTAGTTGGGATTTGGGGGTTCCCCTCCATTCTTTTTTTCCCCTCAAATTTATGTATCATATATATCATATATATATATATTTAGAACTTGGGACAAATAAAGATATGGGCCACTGGATGGGATACGGACTTCGAAGTTACAGAAAGGGAAAAAGAAAGGAGAAAAGAGGAGGCTGAGAAGGAAAAAAAATAGCCGTGAAAAAGGATCGTGCTGAACATCATCGGAATCAGTGGCAGAGAAGCAGAGGGGCTGTATTGCATTGGCTGGAGGCTTCTCTTAGGGCTTCACGGGAAAATCACCGAGCTTTGCTGGGGCGAGTTGCTTTAGAAATAGAAAGGTTTTTCTGGTTGGATTTGCTCCTGCCTCCGAGCTCAGTGGCCGTCGGGTCGCTGGTTTCTGTGGGTTTCCAAGCTGGTTTTGAGACCTGGGGGCAGCCCCTGACCCCCACGGGCGCGATGCGTACGTCTCGTCTCGCATTCCTGGCTCAGACAAACTGGCTTGCAGGTCAAGGCGAGTTTTACCTCTGTGAATGCAGAGAGGGGCTCGCTCTCCTTCCTTCTCTCTATGGCCGATAGACCTTAAGTACTGTTTGTGCTTTGGTATTTACACTTTCCCCAAAGAAAAGCCGATAATCGTTGCGCTGTTGTGAGAGAGAAAGAGAGAGAAGAGAGAAGGAAAGGGAAAGAGATAAAAAAGAGATAAGAACAAGGAAAACGTAAAAGGGAGAAAGAGCGAAAGGAGAGAGAAAGAAAAAGAAGAAAATATAGAGGAAGAGAGAAAGAAGAGAGGGAAAGGAGGAAAAAAGTGAAGGGAGAGAGAAAGAAGGAAAGAAGGAAAGAGAGAGAATGAGAGAACGGGAGAACAAGAGCGAGAGAAAGAGGAATACAGAAAGAGAGAAAGAGAAGAAAGAGATTAAAGAAAGAAAGAAGGAAAGAAAGAAGGAAAAGTCCTGCTCAGCTCAAATAAAGCAGCTTTCCCTCCCTTTTCCATTAAAACATCCCTTCTGCGGGCAAGGCACAGCACTCGCGGAAAGAGCCTCCCCCGACGGCTCCGAGCGCAGCGGTTGCGCCCCGCGGCCACCTGCGACCCGCTCGCCCGGGCGGGCCGGGACCGGGACCGGGACCGGGACCGGGACCGGGACCGGGACCGGGGCCGGGGCTGGGGCTGAGGCCGGGATGGGGATGGGCCGGGGCAGATGAGGCTGTGGGCCAGCAGGGCCGGGGTGCCTGTTTTGGGGTGCTGAGGCCGCGGGAAATGAAACAGGCCCTTTATTTGTAAAAGTTTGGTCCCAGGCTGCGGGAGGAGGGGGGAGGGAGAGGAGGGTATCCCAAGGAGAGACACGTGAAGGAAGAAGTGTCCAACTGCAAGTTAGCACAGGCAGGAGGGAAAGCAGCGCAATATTCGCTCCTACCGTTCAGCATTTTCTATTCTTGTACCCCCAGTAGTGACAGACGAAGTTGGGCAGTTTTCCACCCTGATTTTTAATATGGATTTATCCTAGATTCAAGGAATCCGTTCTAGCTACAGGGATTCCCATTCAGGCAACAGACACTTACTATCCACGAACACTAGAGAGAATTTCCAGGAAGGGTCTCAAATAGTTGGGTTTTTTTTTTTTCTTTTTTAGTAGTCGAAAAAGTTGAACCGATATCTAGGTATATAGTTGGATAAAGATGTGTCTCTCTGCTTTAGCTTATGCATGTCTGATCAAATGCGTGCCATGAGAATGGGTTGGGCTGACAAGGGAGAAAGAGACAGAGGAAGAGAGTGCGTGACGGAAAGAAACAGTGGTTATTTTATAAACCCCAAATCCAGGCCATGTGTGAGCCGTTGTCCAGGGGTAGAATTAAGTGATTGTAACACGATAGCGCTCTGTTATTGTAAACAGGACGTATTGTATTGCTATTGCTGCCCTTTTCGAGAGGAATTTTCAATCTGCGATTTACAGCCCTCAGACAGGGAAGCCAAGACCTACTTATTGAAAACAAATTTGCATCATCTAACAGGGACTCTGAAAACCACCACTGCAATCCCAGTTTTTTGGTTGGTGGTTTGGTTTTGTTTTTTTTTTTCCACGGCTAGGAAAAAGTAGGGTTTTACTAGTAAAAGATACGATAAAGAAAACACACAGGGAAAAATCCAGGTTTTTTAGACTCTTTAAAGGAAAACAAAAAGATCAGGTTTTAGGGTTTTCTCTCGGTTGTATCCATAGCTGTTGAACAAGGTGAATATATATGGTATACAGGAAGCTCCATGCTATCAGAGTATTGGAGGAGGGGAGGGAGGGGAATCTTCCTCTCTAGATTTTCTAAGTATATCTGGAAACTCATCACCTTTCCCCTCCCTGCACACACACCTCCACTCCTCCTCCTCCTCCTCCCTCACACTGCCGTCCCCGCTCCTACGTGCTAGCTAGAGACACGGAAAGTTAAGTTGCACCAAAACACCCAAGTCTCTTATAAAGTAACCCCTGGTATCACTTTTAACTAAAGAAGTCTAGTAATTAAAAGTCTGAGTTGTTTTTCCACGTTTCCGCATGCAGTCCTAATTAAATCTTTACGATCCTCTCTGTGACTATTAACTGCCAGCATGCTGAGCGAATATCCTGTACAAAAACCCAGCAGGAGGGCGTAATTAGATAGAAAATCAGACAGGAGTCTTCTCATTAACTACAACAACTAACCCACGTTGCTGATGGAGCGAGCGGAGTGCACGCACGCACATAAAGCGTGTGCTCAGCCATCGACTCCAGAGATAAGGTGAGATAAGGAGGGAAAACAAAAAAAGAAAGGGAAAGATGGCCTTTCAAATTTACCTCCAGTTCTGTGCCATCGAGGTGCACCACCAGGCACTCCAGCAGGCCGCAGGATTTGCTCATCATCCCTCTTTGGGAGCTGCTCAGGGAAAGGAGGGAAGACTTTGTAATTTTATTTTGTGCCCTTTAGGTATGTAGCCTATTGATTATGAGAGAGAGACACAGCCATGCACAAACACATAACATAAGGAACTACTCTGTGTGTGTGTGTGCCCTCGTTTGAGTGGGGATTCAAGGAAAATGAAAGGAAAGATCTCATAGAAAATATTGTTCCGTCACATTTTTGGGAGATGTAATTTTCTCCTAAATCATATTCCTTCTTGAGCGTCTCTGCTCAGTAGAGAGAGAGACGGAGATAAGGGCTGGATCCGGAGAAGCTCAGCCTCTCGGTGTAGTAAAGATAAAGTTAAAATAATAGGTAAGAAAGTCATTGCTGTGCTGTAAAGATGTTTTCCTTATCAGGGAAAAAATGTGACAACTCCCCAAATATGCAATAACCCGGAAAACCCCAAACCCTAAATAATAAGAAGAAAAATAAAATAATAAACCCAAGAAATCCACAGGTCCTCCCTTTCTCTGAAACCCAGAATTTACCCTAAAAAGGAACCCCTCGTAATTCTGCAATAAATTGCTCTTATGACACCTCTTCTCTTCGGGAGACGATTTTGCTGTGCCGACCGCAGGTTCAGGGGTAATTTTGGGGTTTGTTTGGTTTTTGTACATCCCCCTTTCGTGTTGAGAAATGAACCCCAACATTTGCTCTGTCCTCTGTGCCCGGCTTTGTTCTCTTCCCCGCTAAAGAAGTTCATGCCATAATAACAGGTGTGCTCCTAAGCGGGCTGAAAAGAAAGGGAAAAAAAGGGGGGGGGGAAAGGCTTTGAAAAGGAGATCGGGAGACTTTTTCTAAGCCATCAATTTAACAGTTCATACTTTTGATAATGTCTATTCCCCCTCCCCGTCCCCACTAATTCAGGACATGGAAGTAACCTCGGGAGCTGTAAATCTCTTTCTGCTTGTACCCTATATGATGTGGGCGTTGCGCTGCACTCCGAATTGCTCAGGCTTTAATTAAAAGTCCATAATGTAAACTATTATATATAAAAAGTAAATGGCCCTTGAATTATTAAGATGTAGCAGGGTTAAACAAACAAACAAAACAAAAAAAAAGAAAAAAAAAGAAGGGGGAGGGGGAGGAAAGGGGAGGGAGAATTTAAGTTGTCCTTAATCGTGTTCATTTATGTCATGCAATAGATCTTGCAGATGTTGCCAAATTGCCAGATTTTCAAAGGAAGAAATATAAAGCTTTATCGAATGCAAAGAAGTCTATGTGATATCTATGTTTTATAAGATAACAAAACCGGTATTGCACCCCATATGCTTCACACCTCTTTTTTTATTAGAAGACTATATAATTTGTAAGAATTTCATTTCCTTGTCGATTTGGGGGAATAATAATAACAATAATAATAATAAAAATAATCCCTCCTCCCCTAGTGAATTAATATAAATGGAAATAACAGAAACTCCAGTTCGGAATGACATGATTTATGTACGCGATTCTTTAATATCCAGTCAATTTGAATAGTGATGTTTTTATATCCACAGTCAGTTGAAGATGCCAATAACAGCGGTATGAACTTATTGGACCAGTCTGTCATTAAAAAAGGTATGGATTATTCCAACAAGCTAGACAAACTTTTACTGTGTAGCAATATCTTCATGATATATTTTTACTTTGGGGCAATTAATTTATCCGGGAAGCAGGCATGCATGGCAGGAAGATGAAGAGTTGATTGGAGCGGCAGATAGAGTGAAGGGAAAAGGAGAGAGATGTGAAAGGAAAAGTTGATATCCCCCCTCCCCCGTGCTTCAAAGGCTTTAATTACACCAATGCTCTCAAATGGAGCACCCCATGCTCAAACGCAGTTTCCACGGGCCCCCTCCTCTTTTCCCCCCATACTCCTCGATGGGGACCCCTTGGCTTTTAATGGGGGAAGGGGGTTGATTCTCTTTGGGGCTTAAATGCCTTTCCCAGGCGAATCGAACGTGAAGAAGAGAAAAAACAAATGCCTATGGAAAGGCAGCCCCGACCTCCTTCCCCCCTTCCTCCAAGAATCCCCCCTTCCCCATGCCCATTTTTTAAATCTTTCTACATATGCGCACATGATTTAGTGTAACTGCGGAATCACCCCATACTGTTAAAGGGAATGTGATATTAACAAATGTTTGCAGTCTCTTGTACAGCTGTAAGCAAAATAATTAACTAATTAAACTAATTAAATGTAATTACAATAACTCATTTCGGGCGTATTGCAGCTGCTTAATTTTTTTACATTTCTCTGACAGTCACTCGAAGATGCTTGGCGATTAGTGTTGTGTTATGCTGCTAGACATTAAACAGATCACACTCTGCAAATGTAGGGAAAGCTATCTTTAATTATCTAAGGAGTTTCTATTTCTAGATTCAATTTTAAGTACCAGAGATGGGGCTTAGAAACGCTGTCCCTTATGCTTACTATCAACAGCACTTATCTCCAGGACCTTATTATTTGTCAAATGCGCACAAATGCTTTAATAGAGATGATCTTCTAGAATGTAAAGCAAAATAACAGGAAGGGTGTTTATTTAAAATGTGTTCAAGACAGCATGAGGTCCTTCCGTGTATTTATTGTTTTTTAATTTAAATCCTCATGTACAGTCTCTCTCTCTCTCTCACACACATACGATCAAGTTCTAGTTATTTGAGGGAGGACAGATGAAAACTTGAAGACCATTTGGCAGCTTCATTTATGACCACCGGTTGAAAAGTCGAAGGTGTTTTTGAGAAACAGAAAATTATTTACCTTAAAAAAAAAAAAAAAGTTGTTTCTCCTGTTTTAGTTCATGTTTAGTAGGTTTTGAATTGTTTAGTAGGTTTCGTGCTCAGGGTCTGTGACCTGATGGCTTCTGGTTGTATTTTTCTCTTTTTTTTCTCACTCTCCTCCCCTCCCCACCCCCGCTTGACACCTCATACACGATGGTTCCTCTTGGGTGTATTTGATTAATTGGTGCTTGATTCGTGGTCGAGAGACTTCTTTCTACCGTAGGTCCTTGCTCCTATTTTCCTTTCGCAATCTGTTTTTTCGCAGAACACTCTTCTGTTGCTCACCCAGTCCAAAATACTCTTTTAACGCCTCCCCCCCCCCCCGTCTGTGTCTCTCCCTCCTTCAGATGACGAGGACCGCAGAGGCATTTCATGTGCATGCTGAGTGGCACAGTTAGCGAGTAGCACTACAATGTGAATGTTAATAATTACATGTATTAGGTATAGATTTAGGTGTGCTTACCGTGTATGGGCATTGCAACGGCCCCAGGTCGAGCAGCTGCCGCACGCACGGTCCCACATAGGTGGGATTACATCTGCCTGTTTGCAGCCATCAGAAGAGATACACTCTGAGTTTATCCATGATGAACAGGATACATATGCACTTTGGAAATTAGGTCACTAAAAAAGATCCTGAGATTCATCTGCAGCCGTTGTAAAGTCACTGTAGCAGCATTTTCTTCCTTAGAAGTAATGCTGAGCTCCAAGAAACTTTCCAGCAGAAAGGAATATTGTGAGCTCAGTTTCTTTTTGCCCAGCGAGTTTCCTGGGTGCGGAGGAAGAGAAATGGGTAATAACTAGTAGGTCACATTGGTGGCAGACAATATTTAATCAGGACGAGAGAAGGAGCAACACAGAGAGGGTTCAGGATCAATTTCGCTTTGTTCCCTGCAGTTTGTAGCTGTGAGGATGTACTTTGAAGTAAGAATAAGTTATTTAAGCTCTCTAAGTCGTTATTGCAGGCTGATGGCATAGATAGACAGACAGATAGGTATCGACTGATTTTTGTGCAGTGGAGCACTCCCCGTGATACATATTTGCTAGGCGAGGATTGGAGGGAGTCTACTTCACCAAAACCTACTTTAGTGCCTAAAATGCTTTAATTACAATGTACTGGAAAAAGTGGATTGAAGTCTAAACTTAATTATATCATCCAGACTGTAAGTGTCTGTTTCTTTATGGTCTTTCAGGCCTGCAGAGGGAATTATCTATCTATGCAAAAGGATTGCCAAAAATATTAAGGAAATTATATAGGGATTCATACATGGTTATCGATTTATCTCGCTTATCGATCCCGCGCAATAGATTACATATACACAGTCTCTTGTTATGTTTGCTATCTGAGCTTACTTGACATTTCTGAAGTAATTTAGTTAAGAGGAAATGAGTTGTTCCCAGTAGAGAGAGCAAACGAGTGGAGTGAAGGTAGCCAGCGTGATAAATGGCTCTTTCATTTGGAGATCTCCAGAGCTCGTTTAAGGCTAATTTTCTGTATTAGCCCCCTTTGAGCTATTAATGCAATAGGCAGGGACCGTGGCCCCTCGTCTCTTAGCTGCCCCATTAGAGCGAGCATTAAGCTACCAAGCCTGAACTCTACTGTGGTGGTGGTGGTGGCGGTGAAATAATGAAAGGTGCTTTTAAAACTCTCCTAATCTAAAGTGGCAGAGGGTGGTTAATACGATTTGAAGGGGGCTGGTCAATGAACAATCAATAAACTAATAATGAGAAGGATGCGGTATATTAACAGTCTAAAAATCCAACGAGACATTAAAAAATCATCGTTAACTCCTGGTTCCATTAAGATTTGGGTGGTGGAAGTGGGAGGGAGGGAGCCAGATAAATCATCAAGATGATAATAATCACCAAGAGCGTTAATACCAGATTTAACTCGGCTTTAAGAGCTTACAGGCTGCACTTTTTGAGGCCTTTCCCTCGATTTCTGCTGAAATGAAGGGAAGGTTTCCCGTGTGTCAGGAATAAAGGATCGGGTCCCCTTGTCAACTGCTCATCTGAAATTTGCTTGGCACCATCTATGGTGAAAGAAGTTGTCTTCTCGCAAAACCTTGCGTGGCCCGAGTCCCAAGTTAATTTTTTGTGACTCTGGGGCACAGTCAGTGACCTTAAAATTATCCTGATGTATTTATTTACTTTCAGCTGTTTCTGACGATCGTCTGCACACTCACATCTGATTTAGCACGAAAGGCCATTTTAACCCTGACACCTTAATTCATTGTCTCTTTGCAAACACGCTCTATTGTTCATACTATTTTAAAGAAACCTATGAAAGGAGGTGTCTTAACACTTTGTTTTACCTCTTAATAATACAGCATAAGATTCCTCCCCACCTCTTCTTGAAGACGGTAAATGATTAACTGAAAATCACTCTGTCCTCAGCTTTTCAGGTGATAGATCTGGGAATCGGTGATGTTGCTCCACTGCCACTCAGTTTCGTGCTTTTTCCTGGATTACCCATTGAACCTTATGATCCCCTTTAATTGAATGCAAAACAATTTCGAGGGAATACATTTCACTTTGAAATGTATTCCCGGTTTTCAGGGGAAAGGGACTGCGGTGGAGGAGAGGGAGGGGGGAAGAGGAGGAGACGAGAGGGTTAGGAGGGAAGGGAACATGAACATACACTTTCTGTATTTGTTCATTAAAATTAAAATAAGAACTGTGTTTTTTAGTGACAATGGGTAAGACGTTGTCCCCAGACTTTCTAGGTTTGGCTACTAAGTCAGACCAAATCATAATTCACAACAAAGTTCTGTTATAATGGACAAAGAACCTTTTACTCATTTCAGGCAGATAAAAAGATGTGAAGGCAGTTTGATAGCTGATTAGCAATAAGTTTGTCCATGACGTTTGTTAGTAATAAATATAAGAAATATTTCCTTTGATTAATTAACTGATCGACTATCATATTATTCACCAGGGTTATTGCAACGATACCCATAGCTTAGAGCCTCGTTACTCAGCTATTTTCAAGACATAATTCTACCAATTTGTTTATTTTTAGTGTTGCTGAAATGCCCTTTTATTTCCATTTCCTCTCGTCCCTGTGCATTTGTGCGCCTTTTCACGCCTTTGTGGAGAGCACCCCAACAGAGAACCACCACCACCACGGAAAAAAAAAAACCACCAAAACCTAAGACTTAATGTATGCACAGAAAATTGTAAACATGTAAAGAACTGAAAGCTTCACGCTGAGTTTCGCCATGCTCCATTTCCCCACCATTTCCTGCTGTCGTTTTAAAGCGATCTCACTCATCTAGAGATCCCGTTTGCAGGAACAGTATGCTTATAATTACTAACAAATCAAGCGGCTACTGTTGCTCTCCCGGTTTATTGATAAGCTGAAGAGAAATGGAAGGGGGAGAAATGACAAAGAAGCTGGAAGTAACCCCAGGAGGAGAAAGAAAGAAAGAAAGAAAGAGAAAAAGAAAGAAAGAAAGAGAGAAAAAAAGAAAGGAAGGGATAGAAAAGGAGAAAGAAGTAGAGAAAACAGAGAAAGAGAGGGAGAGAGAAAGAAAGAAAGAGAGAAGGCAGAGATTTTGGAAGGGGGAATTATGCATTTGTGAATGCTCACATGCACACAGCAAATAGAGTTTGGGAGTGAAAGAAAATAGAATAGTTTCTGTTGGGGATAACAAGAACTAAATGGGATAAAGTTAAAGCAGAAGTGGAGGGGATGCTGTGTATATCCGTGTGTGTTAGTCTGTATTATTTCAGCGGTTATGGCAATCCCTAACCAACTGGGAAAGTTGACATCGACTAAAAATATACTGTGCCTTCCAGTTTGTTTACATACACGCAGGGATTTGACACATGCAGCTGCACACACGGACGTGTATATCTCTTTACCCACTAAAACCTCCACGTTATATTATCTCTGGTAATGCTTGGGCTATATCTGGAAAGCTATAGCCATGATAGACATATAGATATGATATAGATAGAGATAATTCATTCCATGGCAAGCACTTTTTTGAGGCAGCATTAGGTAATTTACAGAAGATATAGAGTCTAGATAGAATACATCTCTCTGGAGCTATGAAATTGCAATAGATATGCTTACACCGCCTGGTACGCCTCTAAAATGGGTTTAGAGTTATTAGACTCCAACTGATGGGTATGTTCATACCGTCGTTTTCGGGGAGGCACTGGTAGGAACAAAAGCTGAGGAGCTCAGCATAGCTGGGAAGGGAGCCAGCCTGCTTCCCAAAAGCAATTTGCAAGGAAAAAAAAAAAAAGACTGAGCACGTGAAAATCCATATTTCAAAGGTTAACTAATGTAATGAGTGCTCCAAAAGGCCAAAGCGAGTTGGGCGAGGTACATTTAAACATTGCACAGGTCCCTCTCTCTTTAGTGAGTTTGGACTAAGATCAGATGTTCGTGGAATTGCTGCCTCTTGTTTAATTTCTCAGTTCACTGGACAGTGACCTGATAAACTGGTCACTAAATATAGCCACTGTAAAGGTGTACTCGAACCACTGAGCCCATGTGTCTGTCCGAAGAAAAAAATTGCTAGTCATGAAAATCTGTCTGGTAGCACTGCTTTAATTTTTTTTTTTTTTAACTTTTTCTTGACGCTTCACTTGAATGACATTGCAGAACATCGTGCATCAAATAAGTGATGTATCTATGTATCATGAGAGAGAAGAGAGAGAGAGACTTTTTTTTTTGTCTGCCAGTACTACCTCTGATAGCCCAAACAAATCCCTTCCTATAGAATCAATGGCAAAAACCCTATTAATAGCAACGAAAGCAGGAGCGGGCCTCTAACTCTTTTATAACTGTTTCTGTGCCGTTCTCAAACTATTTGAAACCGCCTTTATGAGCTGCATAAAGTGCTTAACTAAAAATAATAGAGAAATAGGAATCCATTTCACTTTCCGATTCCCTGGAGTAAAGCCACTCAAAATAATTTGTTTATACTGGAGACTATATACAAGGCATATGAAGCAATATGTATATCTAAAATCGACATGCCTTTTGGTTTTTAGCTGTTATAGAGCTTTTATTGTGGGGGTCTGGTCTGGCAGTAGGAAATGATCTGTAATAAAAACAGTGAAACACGGTTGTGTCTATTCCATACACTGAGGTTATAAAATTGGCAATTGCCCAGTAGTTAGCACTTGGTAATATATTAGGATACCCGATCTTATTGTTTAGCAGCTCCAGACGACTTAAATATCCCCTCAACCCTAATGGTTTGATTCTCCAGATATGTTGCAAATAAACAGGGTTTTTATGACTTAACTGACATGTATTATAACTACCTAAATAGCTGGCATATGTGCATAATAGAACCCTATTATTTGCCGAATTGGTTTTGCAATTGATTGAGTGGAAATGGGAGGCTGTGAAGTAGTATCTGCTCGACGAGGGTGTGTAATCAATTAGTCTTCTCCTCTGAAACATGCCCGGACTCTACCACGAGCAACCCCCCAATTTCGGGGTATATTTTCTATAAGGAAACTCATGTTGCCGCGATTCCAAGAGGAAGCAGCAGTAGCAGCTGTCAGCTCTTATTAACTCCTGCATAAAACATACCTTAAGTACGGTTTGTTATCAATTACTTGCAGAAATGAAACAACTGGGAAAATGCAGCGAGGCTCCCTATAAATTAAAGTGATTGGTTGATTGATTAGAGCACCTGCTGTAAATCATACCGGTTACACACGATTATGAGGGAGCTCTTTAAGTTCATTTGTAAACAAAATTCATGTCACGGGGGAATTGCTCTCATTTTTAGTTTAGCCAATTTTTTTGTTGTTGTTGTTGTTTATTTCTGAGTGTGTCTGGTTGCTATTATAGGAATTTGTTCGTTATAATCCCCTTGGTTACTCTTAAAATAACCTCACTAGTTTCTCAGAGAAAAGAAATATTTTGTTTTCTCGTGGATAGAATAATATGTTTTGATTTTGTTTAGTTTAGCTTTATTGTTCTGGTTTGATTTTTTTTTTCCCCATAACTTCCTTTAAATATGTGTTACGGTAACTAGATCAGCTTCATTTAGGGGCAGGAGAGTTCCTACTACTTCATGGACAACACAATATGATCAAGATGGTGAACGCCATGGTTAGACCAGATTTTTTTTTTTTTTCTAGTATTCATTTTTCTGAAGGAAAAGACTCATTTTATTTCATAAACCAGACTTAATAAAAACACAAAGCAATAACAGAGCTGTCTTCTGGTTGCTGTATCCTCCAGCCTTGATACTTATTTAAGACAGCAATTCCCTTCGTGTAGTGAATTTATTCCTGGCTCAGCTTAGCAGTAATGGAAACATTAGCAAAAGAAGTAAATTTTCCTTTTTTTTTCCCCTCCAGAAAGGCGCTGTCCGTTGTACAAAAGGCATCGGGGGGCTCTGGGTGAGACACAGGCTCAAACCCGAAAGTTGCCAGGTGCTTGCCAATATGTATTTTATTTCCCAATGATCAAACCCTGCATAGAGGCTGTACTGCACCACCCTTCTCTCCATCCATCATTCATGGAGCAGTTTTCTAGAGGTTGGGGGAGCAGCACCCTTTAGGTTGCTGGAGGTAGCCAGAGATTCAAAATTCCCTTTCATTTTGCTGTTCTGTGCATGTCAGAGAGACTGTGGTTACCCTGTACTCCTTCGTGGCATGATGGTTTCTCTCTCCCCTCTTCCCTTTTTCTTTCTCCAGTTCCGGTTCCTCCAAAATCTGTTACTTCTTTGATGATGAATAAAGATGGCTTCCTGGGTGGAATTTCAGTCAATACCGGAGAGGTGTTTTGCTCTGTACCTGGCCGCTTGTCTTTGCTTAGTTCAACTTCAAAGTATAAAGTAACTGTGGGAGAAGTTCAAAGACGCCTTTCTCCTCCAGAGTGTCTGAATGCATCCCTTCTAGGAGGAGTACTTAGAAGGTAAGAGGCTGGAGTGAGTGCATGAACATGCCCATGTGTGGGCATGTGGGCATCCATCCATGCACCAGAAATATTTGGTCAACAGTAAAGATGATTACAAATATGCATTGATCTTATTGTCATAGAATGTGTGTGTAACGTTCAGGGAAAGGTGAAAAATACACTGTATTCAGACATTGAGATGAATGGATGGAGACTAGGGAAAGATTTGGCCTTGTACATTTTCTATCAAAGCATCCCAAAATGAAGGAACTGAGACAAGTTTTTTCATTCTTGTACATGCACACATTTTCTGTCTTTTCTCCTTCTCACACTTCTCTCTTAGCAAATGAACAAAAGAAAATGCCATGATGGGCACGTTGCAGTTAGATGTTGCAGGATGAACTGGATGTATTTCAGGACCTGATGTATTTCTAGGGATTTCCTAAATAAATCCATGTGGCTTCCTCCTTATGGCAATAACGATAAGGCAATTAACATGGTGTCACACAAGACGTTATTGAAATTGGCAGGCGATTAATAGGCAACCTGTAAGGTAGGTAAGTACCCGACTAAAGAAAAGCCATCAACAGATAGCTTTGAAAGTCAGAAACTTAGTGCTTCGTCTAGAGAAGGTTGCTAGAGGGATTACTCACAGTTGGTCTTGAAGCCTTTGCTGTTTAACTTTTGTGCAAATCACCCACTAATGTCCTGGTGGATTTTGCTAAAGACCTCAAAATAGTTGGCATTAATTGATACTGAGGAAAAAGAGGAGCGACAGATAACCTGGAGGCTTGGTTGCCACTCCATCATATCAAGCGAGAGATCTTGCATTTAGGTACCAGCAACAAGAATTTAAGCTCTGAGGTCATCAGCTGGAAAGACTAACAGGAGAAAGGCCTTTATCTTCTTGACAGTGACTGAAGGACTGTAAATTGTCAGTATGTCTTGTCTGTAAGAAAGGTGAGCTAAGGCTCTATCTCTGGTCAGAACAGGGAAGAAGTCCTGGCATGGTATGAGGTATCAGTTCATGCAAGCCAATGGAAAGCTGAGAGGGGATAAGACTTAATTTTCTACATATGAGGTATACGCCAGACTGGAATATAAAGCATAACTTCAAGACAGAAACAAATTCAATGAATTTGGCCCTGAATAAATTTCAGATCATGTTTAAAAGTTGCTAATCTTAGAGGAGGAAATATCTTGCCAACTTCTGTAGCAGCAATTGGGAAACGTTGACTCTAAGGTGTTTTAAAATGAAGTTGTTGTTTGGGGTTTGGTTTTTTTTCCATGCAAAAAATTCTGTCATGATGTCAGGGGCTCCAGCTCTGTGTCTGGAGTGGAGGGGGAAAGTCCTGCTACATGCAGTCAGTCACCCAAAAATACATGTGAGAATTAAGGTCTCCTAAAATAGATGCTGTTCCACGTGAATGTCTGTAATCAATGTTCAGCTGTGATCCTTGCCAGTGAGAGCAGCAGAGATTTTTACTTACAGATGCTAACCTGTCTGCTCATTCTGTACAACTACAAATGGAGCAGGGAGAACATCTGAGAGATGCACTGTAGAAAATGTAATTATCAAGGTAAAGAAACATCATTATTGAACTTCAGTGGATTTCTGGAGGTGGCCCAAGCCATAACCATTGGCTGCTGCTGACTTCAGTTCCTATCTTGAATCTAAATTTTAGACAAGCTTTTGGTTCAGAGCAGATGAAATATAGAAAGCTGCTCTCTTGCAATTCTGCCATCTAGCCCTATTTACTTTGATATAAAATAGTGGGAAGCCAGTCTGGCTTCTCTGTCGTTTCTGGTTTCCTTTCGCTAAGTGTGACTGCTAATTCTTAAACAAATTTTAAGTGAGAACTAAGAGGTATTTGGGATAGACTCTGATCTTAGGTGCCAAATCTCTCCCTGATTTCGCAGGTGGCAAGATTTCATCCCTGGGGGTTTACATATGTATAGGCGTCCGAACAATAGCTCTGTATTTCCCACCTATAGCTCACTCATCCTTTTATTGTCCTTATCAGTAACCTCCAACAGATATTCAAATCTTCCTTCAGGCAATCAGTTCCCTCTATATAACGCACCCTGCCTTCGGGTGAGCTCTTCCTCTCAGCATCGCCTTTCCTCACAAGAACACACTCACACACACGCACGAAATGGTTTAATAAATAATTTCCTCCTTTTCTATTTATCCACAGGCACACACATTCTCCCTTCGAGCCTTTCAGATTCCACCCCCCACCCCCCCGTTCTTCTTCCCATTCTGCCTCTTTCCTGGAATAACTGAGGATCTAATTCTCTTCCTCTACCTTTCTGCCCATCTCCTCACTCCATTTTAATACGAGTTAGTGTCACGCAGTAGTACCTCATTTGCTCTCTAGATCAGAACCCTGTCCATTAATTATTGCTAGCTGGCATTATTTCATTTCCCTGGGGAAAACAGGGAGAAAAGGGGGTTCATCCCCACTCCTGCCTCTGGGAGAAATTAAGCAAATCTCAGCAAACCCGTGCAGAAATCAACACCCCCAAAGTCCTTAAAGTCGAGTGAAAACCCTCCCAGGCTCCCCTGACTGCACAGACTAAACGTTTCTTCCAGGAACACTGCGGGGTTAATCACGATGTTAATTTCTTTGCAATTCTAGAGCCAAATCGAAAAACGGGGGGAGATCTTTGCGAGAAAGGCTAGAAAAAATCGGTTTGAATTTACCAGCCGGCAGGCGTAAGGCCGCAAATGTCACTTTACTCACCTCCCTGGTGGAAGGTAAGCCGAGGGTCGCAGCTCCCTTCACACCCCTGCCTGCTCTGAACTCCTGTCTGACGTTTTACGAACCAAAAAAAAAAAACCCCCCAAAACCACCCCCCACCCCCCCCCACCCCAATCACCTTTCGGAATCAGGTGGGAAAAATTTGCAGAGGTGAAATTCAGGGCGGGTTAGGATGACCACCGGCACGGTTAAGGATCCCGTTCCCACAAATGAAGGCTGGAGGGTCATTGATCCCTCTTGGTGGCAAGAATGAGGTTGTGTGTGTGT
The DNA here is from genome assembly GCF_035582795.1 of Mycteria americana. Lineage (NCBI taxonomy): Eukaryota > Metazoa > Chordata > Aves > Ciconiiformes > Ciconiidae > Mycteria > Mycteria americana. The sequence continues at coordinate 5,165,206 of NC_134367.1, read as the reverse complement.
GTATACGTGTGCATGTGTGTGTGAGTCTACAGGGCAGTCCCATTCCTCATTGCTATTAATTTCCAGCCTGTGCTCTCCGACTCCACGTCTGCTCCATCCTCCCGCTAATTCGCTCCTCCCGAGCTTATTTATGGCCACTACAGGACGCTCAGTGAGGACAAATAATCCAGAATTTTTTTTTTTTAAGAAATCAGAGCAATTGAAGAGTCGGAGAGCACGGTTTACCTTAAGGTGGCTAGAACTGAACAAAGAGACAAGCTATTCCTGAGGAAGGAGAGAGGGAAAGGGAGACTGAAGTTTCACCTCATTTCAAGTCAACTAATGTCATTTTGGTGTTCGGCGTGTTTCTTTGATTTATTGTTATTGTATTGAAAAGTAAAATTTAGAGCCACTAATATGTTTAGGATACGTGCGAGTTTTTGCTAAGAGAAGTTGGACCTTCTCCAAAAACCATAACCGGAATAGTATGGATGCAATTATGAATTATATGTATCTGCATTACACATACACACCGAGAGGCGTATAAATAATCCACTTATCTCTTCTGCATATAAGCATGCATAAACATTTGTGCTAGATATTAACTTTTCAACTCTTTTGATTGAGTTATGTGAGCGATAAGACCTTACCGCATGCAGAGCTGAAGACAGGCTCGCAAAAAGACGGGGGTTGATAGAAACGAGCTCCTCCTGGTACCCGCATATAGGTTATGCCGGTAGGTTACGGATATAGGGGCGTGCTATAGGAGACGTGAAGCATTTCGGGTGTGACAACTGCTCTTTAACACCGGGCTTAGGACAGCTTCACCCCCGCTGCGTGTGTGAAAACCCGTGCACCCTACTCACAGCAAAATCAGCCCCTCCCCGAAGCTGGCTTGAGGTTCAAAAGCTTGTGTAGTGATGCTAAAATCTATGTCAAGTGTGTAGTAAGGTGTACATTACCCTCCTCTCTCCTGATTTCCTTACAAATCAACAGTTTACCTTGAGAGAGAGCTCCCTCCTTTTGGAAGACTCTGCACCTGCTAGAGATTTATGGTTTTTTTTTTTTTTTTTTTTTTTCTTCCTGCCACCAGCCAGGCTTTAGCCTTGCTGCTTATTGCATCGCCCCGAGCAGAAAGGCTGCGGCAGCCCCGGCCAGGGTTACCCAGCGGTGCCCGGGGGGACGCTGCCCGGCGCGGGGTGACGGTGGCGGGGACTTCCCGGGCTCCGCCGGGTGCCCTTGCTTTCATTAAGGGGTTTGGTGCTTAGCGAGAAGCCTTGGAAAGCAGATGACGTTGGAAACCAACTCCTGATCGTTAAAAATAATGTGGTCCTGGAGTTATTAGACATATCTGGTTTGCGCGTTGGAAATCTTCCCCCTGGTCCCTCAGGCGGTGCTTTAAAGGGTTTAATGCTTTATTCTAGAGGGGCTGAGCTATAATCTGGTGGAATCCCCCTAGAGTCGGAGGGTTTTTTTTTTTCCCCCTCCTCCTTTTCTCCTTTCTTCAGCTACTGTCTTCTTGTGGCATAAAGTACATCAGTAGGAGTTGGATGACACGAACCTCTGGAGGCAAGAAACCTGAAACCAGGCAGGCAGGAAAAGTGACAATTAGAATTAGAGTTAGAATAATTATTATTTTTCACAGAAAAGGTTGCCATTAGTTGCTATCCTTCCACCGGGCAGAGAGGAGTTCCTGTTGCATGATGGTCAGTTAAGAAAGCAGATTAATCATTTCCATCGGACGAAATGCAGTTATCTCCATCATTTTACAGATGTGGCGATAATCGTGATAACGATGTAAGTGCTCGGGGTCTGTGTGTGTGTAAAAACAGGTGTGTATATAATGGCCCACAAAGAATTGACATTAATATTAACATTATATCCACATCTGTAAAATTTTGGACAGTGTTCTGGTGTATTGAAACAGGAATGGTTTCTTTGCTTTAAGGGAAGTTTGGATCTATCTGTCTTTCGGGATTTAAGTTTCCCCTTGCTTTTTTTTGGCCCAGTTCATTTGAAAGTGTCTGTGTGTGTGTGTGTGTGTGTATGTATGTTACGTGTGTGTGTATGTATACGTGTGTGTACTTTTCCCACGGTTCTGCACAATCAGCTGCATGGGCACGTACCATCACAAGCGCGTTGTAGCAAAGACAAATCTCATCAGCTGCAAATCTGTCCCATCAACTTACTTCTGCCCCCAAAATAGGGCTTGTGGAGGGAAAACATATACCTGGAGCCTGTCCCTAAGGTGTAGGGGATGTTAGAAGGTTTCTGAACCCGGCCCGAAAGAGCTGGTCTCTCTCGGAGGGAGCGGTGGGCAGCAGCCCGGTGCCGCCCGGTGCCCGGGCGGGTCGGAGCCAGCCCAGCCTGGGGCCGGCGGTGCCCGGAGGTGTTAATGCCCCCTCTCATTCCCTCCAGGTGAGGCCGTTCATTTAGCTCGGGATTTTGGGTACATCTGCGAAACGGAGTTCCCAGCCAAAGCTGTTTCTGAGTACCTGAACAGACAGCACACGGACCCCAGCGACCTCCACTCCAGGAAAAACATGCTGCTTGCTACAAAGTGAGTGCGAAGTTGACTCCCACCCTCTCCCCTTCTGCCCTCCCCCGAGAAAATCCTCCCCCTCCTTAAACCCTTCCTCTGAGCTCGTTTTGAAAGCAGGCGGAGTTTCCAGTCCCCAAATTCTACCGGCCCTGCGGGGAGGAAGGATGCTCGTATCGTCCTTTGGGCAGCGTAGACCCTATAGCTTCTGCGTCCCTCTGCAGGGGGGCTTCTGCCACCTATAGAGGATGTAAGCTACTGTCCCCTAGCTACTGTACATCGTTTCCAAGCCAATCCCTATGGAAAGGGGACTAAACATCTATATTTTGCTTCCACAGCATTGTCTGTCTGTCCCTCCTGCTGCTCAGGCACACCTGTTTGCTACCAAATTGTAATGTCTTTTTCATACGATTTAATAAAAAAGAAAAGAAAAAAATAGCCAAGAACACCCCCCCCACACCCCCCGCCACCATGTACTGCTAATCATCCTCCGTTTTGTCCCCCAACCCATCTCTCTCCCTTGGGACTTTCTCGGTGGATGTGCTGTATCGGGTGATTTACACTTGGCTGTGCCTCCCAGGCTACTAACTGGGTGCTTCATAGTTTGCTCGGGTCCTAGGCGGTGGGTGCTGTGTGTCTCCACACATCTCTGTCTATCCAGAAAAAAAAAAAAAAGAAAGAAAAAGAAAGAAAAATACCAGCCCAAACAGCTCTCATTTATTTCATGCTCTGGGATGTGGCTTGCCTCCAATGACAGTGTAATTTAAAGAAATATATGGAGGGTTGAAAAATCATTTGCTCAAATTTGTCCAGATGTTTTTTAGACGTGATTGGAATTTGATTGCCCTTTTCCGCAGGGTCAGAAGATATTAATGTCCCAGAACTTTAATTGCTCACAGACCCTGCTTTGCTCTTTGAAGATGTAAAATGTTGGACTCATTACTGTTTGTTCTCCAAATTCAAAGTTTCCTCTCTTGCACTTTCTTAATGGATAATACACATAGACGTAGACCTTTATCTTTCCCCACCCTCTGAAACCTTTAACCCACCAGGAATTTCAGAGAATTTAAGAGAATTTCAGAGGATGAGAGCTGAACACCTTTTTTAAGTGTTTCTTTTTTTCTTTCTTTCTTTTTCTCTCCCTCTCTTTTTTTTTTTTTTTTTTCCCCTGGCCTTTTTTTCTCCAGTCCCTGGGTAGGCATCTGTCTCAAAGAAACTATTCCTTTGGGAACCCCACCAGCCCCCAGGGTTTCTGCTTTGCCTGGGCACCTGTTGGCTTGAAGGCCTTCTGGACCAGAGCAATGCAAAAGAAAGTGTGTGGGTGAATTCATTATAAAAATAAGATCTGATTTTTCAAAGGCGTGGGCGAATAAACAAGAGCCAGATGTCAACTCTGATGTGTTAATTAGGATGCCACCCCCCAGAATAAAATAGGAAACGCTAGCTTTGCTCCTCATGCAATGAATAAGCCAGCATGGAGTCCCAAAGTCCTGATCTTTCTCGACAAAGTGGCCCAGGCTGAGCAGTCTCAGAGGAGGCTCCATTTTGGCCCTTCCTTGCACCATATCCCTGTGACACCCAGTAGCTCTCAGTGCATGGTTGTGCTTTCCTCCAGGAACAGCATTGGTGGGAACTGCTTTGAGCCAAGGTCAGGGTTCCAGGAAGTTGGGTGGTTGGCAGACCCATGGCACATCTCCCTTTCAGCCTGGTTATTTCTAGAGCCATCAAGCAGGGCTGGGTTTTCACAGTGCTTCAGAAGCATTCTTGAGGCTGCCGGAGAGATTTCTATCTCTAGACCTGGTGTTATCCTGCAGTTGCAGAAACTTCTCTCCTGAAGAACATCATCCTGAGCAGGGAGCTGCTGGCTTGCCATGGCCAGTCCCCAAGCACTGTTGGGGGAAAGGAAGGTGTCAAAAAGGTCCTAATCCTGGGTCTTGGGATCAGCTTTGGCCTGAACCTGCCCCTTCCTTCAACCATGATTGTCTCGGAGAAGTGCAGGATGAGCCTAACCACTGCTTTTCTCTTTCTCTCTTCCTCTCTTTGCCTTTCTCTCTTCCATGCAGGCAACTTTGTAAAGAATTTACAGATCTCTTGGCCCAGGACAGGACGCCCATTGGAAACAGCCGGCCCACCCCTATTTTGGAACCGGGCATTCAGAGCTGCTTGACTCACTTCAGCCTCATCACTCACGGCTTTGGGGCCCCCGCTATCTGCGCTGCCCTCACGGCCCTTCAAAACTACCTGACTGAAGCTCTCAAAGGCATGGACAAGATGTTCTTGAACAACAACACTGCTAACAGGCACACATCTGGCGAAGGACCAGGTAGTAAAACTGGAGACAAGGAAGAGAAACACAGAAAATGAGAGAGAGAGAGAGAGAGAGAGGAAAAAAAAAAAGAAAGAAAGGAAAAGAAAAAAGTTAAATAAATAAAAGGAGAAAAGAGAGAGATAATCTTTTAAAACAAAACCGTCTTAATTTTAGCTTTAAAAATACTGGATTGGGCTTTGGAAGAATTCTATTAGGTAGGAAAATAATAATAATAATAATAAAAATAATAATAATAAAAGAAAGACAATAATTTAAGATCAGAGGAGCACAATGGCGCAAGACCAGTGGTTCAGAGTCTCTTGCCAGGAACATGTGAAGACAACCACCAGGATTTTTTTCCCACTTCTGTTCTTTCACATTTTTTAAATAATGATTTGGGGGGAGGGGAATATAATAATAATTAATAATAATAATAAAAGAAAGAAATTAATAACTTATTGGAAGAAATCGGAGAAACATTTTTGGTGTCAGTGCTTTTGATTTCTTGAGCTGCACGGTCTGTCTTGCTATTATTTTTATTTTATTCTTTTTTTTTTTTTTTTTTTGAACGACGTCCTGTCTCCACCCTAGCTAAAATGATCTTCCAGAGCATTCTTTTCTGAGCAACCCCATTGCCTCATTTCCCCCAACTCTTCCCATCTCATCTCATCTCATCTCACCACCCTGGTTCTGTCTAGACTAGGAAAGGAGGGGAGGCAACCGCACAGACCTCTCACGAAGTCATCAACACCAGCCAGTTCGAGCTGCGTTCATGGCAGCGTCTTAATATTAGATGCCATTAGATGGGAAGTTTCAAGTCATCGTAGCTCAGTCGAATTCGCTAACTCTATTTTTTAAGAACTTTTTTGTTTTTCCTGGTCTAGACAGACTCTCTGTTTAGATTACCAGCGTTTACAGGTGTGTATGTGCGTGTGTGCGTATGTGTGTGCATATGCGTATGCACACACATAACTTGATAGGGGTGCTTGTGTATCCTATGTATGTTTGTATATATATATATATATGTATATATCTGGATATATACGTATATATATATTTAATATGTGTGTATAGCCACACATATTCATGCATGCAAACATACCTTTGTAATTTAGTACTTGCCTTTCACGGTAAAATGCCTTGTCTATAAAGGGTTGCAAAATTTGAAAGTAAGGTCTGGTAAAATGTCAGCGCTATCTGATTTCTTAATTTTCTGAGATCTCCTCTTTTTCTCTAGGGAGTTTTATATTCCTAACTATGCCAATATTTCAGTCCTTAATCTTCTTGAGTAGTGTGTGTGAGAGATATCTTCCCCCATTTTTAAAGAACTGTTAACAACAACAAAAAATGAGTGATATGAGTATGTAATTCTTTCTCAGGAGTATGCACTATTTTATTTTCTTCTGTTTCCTAAAGCTTTGCCCGCTTGGCTTATGAGCTTCTTCAAAGAGGACTAGAGATCCCTACACAATATATCAGGTACAGAGAAAAAAAATCCACAATTCTGATATTCTGATACTTTTCTTTTTTTTTGCTTTTTCAAATCAAAGCCAGTTGTTTCCGAATTCTGTAGGTGCACTTCTTTAAAGAAGCTCAAAGGGAATAATTTGAATGAGATAAAAACATAAGTTGAAATCGAGGTGTAATATTGCAAAGACAATAAGAGCTGTGTTGAATGTTACCACACTTGCTTGGCACTAGGGTCTTGTACCCAGGGAGGAAAGGGTTGCCATGTGAGCTGGTTCCTCGTGATGGGAGTGGGGAGGGTTTGCCAGGGACTATCCTGATTTCTGAGCTCAATCTGAGGAAATCTGTTTCTCTTAGAAAGCTTTTAAAAAAATGTCTTGTGACTCTTGCTTTAGAACAAGTCGGTGTGGTAGGGGGAAAAAAACTTCTTAACTCTAATGTTTTTCTCGGTGGTTTGGTGTGTGACAGGATGTCTTATGCATATGATTTTGGGGCGGGTGGAGGAGAAGTCTGATTTCTTTCCTTTTCTTTTTTTAACATACATTTCTTTGTCTTCTATGGTAAAAATAATGCTGAAGTGTAAGGATATGAATTTCTGTTTGGATTCTGCCGTATTGAGTAATTGCATGTGTTTCTCAGCGGGGTAGGGTTCGTGCACTAACACATCTTTTTGCTTATGTCAGAACAGTTACTGGGTGTGGGTAAATCTCCTGGAGTCGCTGGCAAAACTCCAGTGGGGTCAGTCCCCCCCGGGATCCCTGGTAAAGCTGCAGCAGCCAATCCCACCCAAGCAGGCACACCTGAACTCAGAAAAAGGAGAGAGAGAAAAGAGAAGCCTTAGCCTTCCTTTAGTTTCTAGATACCATCCAAAGTGGATGGTGGGGGAGAAATAATTCAGCAATACCCTCAACATTTCCCAACAAAATTTTCTTAAAACAAAAAAAGCAAATGAGCCTCTTGATTGTCACCCTTAGTGTCCTTAGCTACCTGAGAAACGGCTGCAGCTGAGGGCCTGCTATGCTTTTCAAATCTTCGTGCAGCAAGCGAAGGTCTCGGCTCTTGTTCCCTACCTGTGAGCTGGACACGTGTGTAGCAATAGAAATCCAGGAATCATCCAGCCCCAAGGAGCACTGACCCCTCTGGAGCTGCTCCTCATTCATGTACCTTTGGTTCTTCTGGGGCAGAGTTCTGTGGGGAATATCACCTGAGAAAAAGGGGAAACTGAGGCAGAAAGCCTTCTCCATGGTCTACTGGATGAGTTGGAGGTAGTCTTTGACCCTGGCAGGTCCCTGGCAGTGGCTTTGGTAACTGGCACGCCCCTGCAGATGTCACCAGAGGAGGTGTGGATCCCTGGGTGATGTAGATCTCATGGATCCCCCACTGGTAGGTTGGGGACCCCCAGGTTGAAAAGCAGCCCCCAGGCAGCCCCTGGTTCTCCAAAGCCTTCCCCATGCCAACCATCCTCGATTTCAGCAGGCCCCTGGGGAAGGACAATCCAAGCTCCAGTGCAGGGCATGCCCCAGCAGTGATGTGTGGGAAAGGGAAGGGGTATGTGTGTGTGTATCTGGGGAGGAATGAGTGGCACCACCTGAAAGCGCATTTCCTGACGAGACTATTCTGTTTATTGAAGCTGAGCACAGTGTTGAATGTTGCTTTGCCTGTACTCCACAAAAAGCTTTTGTGAGGAGCCCATGGGTCCAGCCCTCCAGCATCACCCAGCCCAGTGGGGCTCCTGGGTGTGGAGAGACCCCAAGTTAGCACTCAGTCTTCCACCTCCCCAGCTGCACACGTAGGGGCATGGGGACCTGCTCCCTGCGACCCCGGATCTTCCAGCTGAAGGCTTTGGGGGGATGTTGGGGATGGTCCTTCCTTGTCTTTGGGGGGATGTTGGCATGCTCCTTTTAACTGCAGAAGACAGTATCCCACCACCACTGTGAGTTAATGAGGAGAGGGAACACTTGCAACTTCTTGACGAAAGACCTACACACACACGTGCACATGCTCACGCATGTGTGAGGGCCTGATCCTGCTGCTGCTGCCAAAATCTCCCCTGGGCACAGGTTTGGTCACCTGGACCAGGACCTAAACCTTGAGAAGGTTGAGGGAAGAGTTTCAGTTGACTCCTGGCAACTTTGGATCTGCTCCTTGTGCCTTCTACTTGGAAAAGACAGACTGCAAATGCCAGGCTGTGCTTCGCTCAGGCGAAATAAAGCCAAATGTAAAATTCCCATTGATTTCAGTGGGATGCCCCCATTTGCTCCCAAAGTACGGAGACAAAATCCACAAGGTTTCTGATTTAAATGCAAACAGGGAGAAAACATGGCATAGGAGTATATCCATCTCTGTTCTTCTCCCTAGCCTAGTGCTCATCCCAGAGGGAAATATCGATCGCTCGGTGGCTCCTATGAGTGCTGAGGACTGAGGTCCCCCAAAAACTTAAACTCAGCCTCCTGCTGGAAGGCATTTTCCTGCTCCCCTGCACTTTCCCAGCCTGACTACTTGTGTTGGCGAGGCACCTCAGACGTTTATCTGATAATTGAGTTATTAAAAGATTTGGTTTCCTTGGGATCATAAATCAATAAACAGGAGGATTAACACGGCAGCTTTGCTTTTTAACTCAAGGGAAAAGTTTGAGGAGAGACCGTGAAAAGTTTGTTTTCAAACCAAACAGGTGGGTTGCTGTAAATTTTATTTCATTCTTTTTCTCACTTTTTTTTTTTTAAATAACAATTCTCTATTTTCCATTGGAAAGATCTTTGTTTTTGTACGCTCCCTGGCTTTTTTTTTTCCTGGTTGTTATTCACACAAGGTGTGAAGGAAACAAGAAGCCAATTTTATGGGAATCCTTTTACAACCCGATGATTTCTTTAAAATCGGGTCGTGTCTTGTCCCACCTAATAGAAATTCTCTGTGAGAAGCTGTTTCAAGTCCCTTTGCATCCCAGACCAGCCTCCTCCAAAATCCCCAAATTTGCATTTGGGGCTGGGAGGGAGGAGGGGAGGATGGTTTTAAGACCTTTAGCTGTGCCCAAAGGGCTTATTCCCTTCCCCTGTTCATCTCTTTCTGACCGGTTTATCACACAGACCTGTTCGGCTCTGTTTTAATACGTTTCTCGGAGAATTTGGTGCTCGTTTCAGCTGCCGTAAGCATTGCCAGATCGATCCGGCCAAACTCCCTCTCCCCTCCGGCTTCCCTGTGTGAGAGAGACCGTAGGCTTTTTACAAATAGTATATTTTCTTATACAAAGGGAAAAAGTAAAAGAAAATATCCCCAAACACACTGGCAAATGCCTGAACATTTCGAGAGAGATGAAACATTGTGTGCCAGCGAGAAATAAAGGAAAAAAACCCAAACAAATGCAAAGCTCTGAAAAAGCGAATGAGAAACTGGAAAGATGAAAGAAAAAAAATTTCTCCTTTTATGCCCCAAACGATCCCTTTCACCTCCTCTTCTTGAAAAATCTGACCATGCAGTGAGAAATATCAGTTTATCGACTCTTCCTGAGAAGAAATGCGGAGAGGCATTCAGTATTGAGTTTGTATATATTTATTTATGCTTAATTTAACGGGAATGTGTAAATATGGCGAGCAAGTAGTTTTTGGGTTATTTATCTGTGAATCTATACCTCTGTGAATGGGTGGGGGAATTTAAAAACAAAAAGTAAAAAAAAAAAACAAACAAAAAAGAAAAAAATAAAACCAACAAAAAAAAAATCCCGCTTGACTAGTTAGTATCCTATCTGAATCTTTTCTGTTCTTTATAGACAAGCTGTTATGGTAATGGGTAGAAATTGGTTTCTTGTCCAGTGATGACCTGATTTACATAAATAATAAGAATAAGAATAAAAAAAAAGAGATTGTTGTGTTTTGTTGTATTTTCCTCTTCAGTTTTTTTGAATGTTGGTGCTGCTTCGGTTCTGCAGACGGATTTACTTATAACGCCAAGAAGTCTTTATTTTCCCAGTCTAGGCTTTGGGGAAATTCAGGACATGTCTCTACATTAAAAAAAAAAAAAAAAGACAATAAATATTGCTTCTCAGAAATGTTGGTATTTTATTTCTGTCTGACTCAAAAGTGTCCATATTTTTACCACTCTTACCTCTTCATTCTAAGCAGACCTATAATAAACCTCATGTCATGTTAACGTGAGCTTTCGTTTCATTTTGCTTTTACCAGCTGAATTAGGAGTAAATCTTCTTTTTCTTTTCAAAGTATTAGCCATTAAAAGAAAATGTTATGTAAGCCTTCAATATCAGGAAACATTTTTTTTCCCTCACTGCTGTGTTACTGTACGTTTCACTTATGTATACGTGGATGTGAGTGTGTATACGTATATATATATACATATATATATACTCTTATATACAGAGCGGGAGTGATGTTCGTATTCACAACGCGGGATTATTTTCTACCTTTAGGTCTACAGTTGCAGCACCAGTAATTAGCAAAAGGAAATATTCAAACCAAAACAACTTCTTCCTCCACCTCTCCCCCCTCCCCTCCATTCCCAAATCGGCTTTATTTAGGTTTGTAATCGCCACTCGGCCGAGGGGAGATCCGGATCCCGAGGGCTAACCCGGAGCCACTCCGGAGTGACTCGGGGTTTTCCCTGCGGTTGGGTGAAGGAGGAGGGGGGGTAGATTAGGACCTCAGGATTTTTTTGTTGTTGTTTTTCAGAGTTATTCTAGAAAGCACCATTTTTTTTTGCCTGTAAATCAGAGGCTGGAAAGGACTGTCAATTTAACCCTCCGCACAGTCACCCTGAAAACAAACACACACGTGTGCTCAAACAGGGAGCCCTGAGGGTGGAAACCGGTTTAAAGCATCGCTTTTACTGCGGTGAACTATTTTAGCTAAATACCCGCTCTGAAGACCTGTCTGGGTTGGGTTTTATCTGTTGGTTTTTAGAGAGCGCGGCAGTTTAAGAGGTGCAGGAGCCGTAACAGGCGGTGGATCTCTTTTTGCAACTTAATATTTCTCTCGGAGGGGGGTGGGGGAATAGCAAAAAATAAATCCATCCCCACCTCCATCTCCCAAACTACCTCCCTTCTCCCTCTCCTTCCAGCTTGGACTACAGGAGCCGACTCAGCTGATCGCCCAAGGTGTCCAAAATAAATCATCATCATCATCACCATAATAAAAACAAACAAAAAAAAAAGCAAACGACGACCCCAAAGTCTGTTTTATGGGGAAGCTTTCGAGGCTCGGCTGCCTCGGCTTCAGCCAGGCTTGGACTCAGCCGTGACCTACTTTCTCTCCGTGGTATGATGGCAAAAGCGCCCGGAGCAAGTTTGGGGGGGCCCGGGATGGAGGGAGCGAGCGGGTGGGTGGGGGGACGGGGGCAGCAGCGCCCGGGGTCCGAGCAGGGGGAAAACGAGGTGGGGGGAGCAACGGAGCTGCGAGCAAAAGAGCAAAGGGAATTCCCCCCCAACCCCTTTCCTCCTTTTTAGCGGGGCTTTGCAGGGCGAGGAGTGGGGACCCCCCAAACCTCCCCTCCCCAGCCCCTTTGGCCCAGCTGCGGGCAGGTGTGGGGTGAAGGATGCCCGCGGGCAGGAGTGTCGGGAAGACCGGCGACACTGGAGCTGATTTCCAAAAGCCAGGATGCATGCCATGCTTTTTTAGTTTGTCTTGTTTTCTTTTGTTTTAATCGCACCGACGGTATTATTTTTAGTAGAGCATATGTTTTGCATGAAACCTTTCAAAACAGCTCTCGCAGTTCCCAGCGGAGTCTGGGAGGGTTGTTTGGGGGACGTGGGGGGAATCAGGAAGTTTCTCTCTTGTCCAAGAACTGTGCAACAGTTATGTAAAAAGGGGATTTAAAAAAAAAAAAAAAAGCACCAGAGAAAGCTCTTTTATAATTCATCAGAAGCACCCGCTTGTGGAAACCGAGAGCTCCCTTTAAAATGGGACCCGACGAGGCGAGGAAGGGCTCACCCCGAGTTTCCCAGGTTCCCGGCGACAGTCTCAAGGTTGCAAATTCAAATCGCATCTATGTATGTATTTATAACGAAGTACAGTTAGCTGCTGCGGGAGGCTGCCGGCGTGCCCTGCCGCCCCCGGGGCCGGGTTCTCCTCCCGCTCCCCCCGGCTTGCAACCAGCCGCGATGGGGTGGGCTCGCACACGAGCGGGTCTGGAACCGTAGAGTCAGGAAAGAAGAAATATTCTTGCTGATCTCCTCTGCTCCACTGCATTTTCCCAAAGGTTTTCAACAAGCCAAGATCTGATTCTTTTCTTTTCTTTTCTTTTCTTTTCTTTTCTTTTCTTTTCTTTTCTTTTCTTTTCTTTTCTTTTCTTTTCTTTTCTTTTCTTTTCTTTTCTTTTCTTTTCTTTTCTTTTCTTTTCTTTTCTTTTCTTTTCTTTTCTTTTCTTTTCTTTTCTTTTCTTTTCTTTTCTTTTCTTTTCTTTTCTTTTCTTTTCTTTTCTTTTCTTTTCTTTTCTTTTCTTTTCTTTTCTTTTCTTTTCTTTTCCTTCTTTCTTTCCTTCTTTCTTTCCTTGTCTTTCCTTCTCTCTTTCTCTTTTTCTTTCCTTCCTTCTTTCTTTCTCCCATCTTTCCTTCCTTCCTTCCTTCCTTCCTTCCTTCCTTCCTTCCTTCCTTCCTTCCTTCCTTCCTTCCTTCCTTCCTTCCTTCCTCTTTCTCTCTCTCTCCCTCCGCCCCCCCCGGGTCTTTCTGGTCTTCTAGCTTCTCCCCCGGCTAAGGTTAAAAATAAATGAATAGCAGCAGTAACCTAGCTCATCAAAACTTCCCCTCCCCACCAGTCTGATGTTATAATCTGCTTTCCCAGTCATGACCAGCGGGGACCTTCTCTCAGTCTCTCCTGCCTTGCCCCAGCCTCTTTTTTAAACTCTAGGTAGTTCTAGTTTCCATTACAAAACTTCACCTTGATTTATATAGTCATAAACATCATTTTTGTCTTTCATCCCTTTGGGGTAAAGTCCTTTCTTTTCTTTTTTCCCTTTTGCTTTTTTTTTTTCCTTTCCCTTCTTTTCCCTCCCCACCTGCATGGTATGGCCCACATTTATACGAGACATCATAAATAACATCTGGTGTCCCTGTGATGGAACTAGTCAAATGTCTTAAATAATCCCCAGTACCAGTATATTCGCTGAATTCCTTTGTTTTCTCTGTCTCTCTCGTAAACAGGCATCCACACATATTTTTTCCCTGTAGCTGGACGTGTGCCTATGTATGTGCACAGCTGTACCAGGACATTGTGTTACATGGCGTGTCACAACTGCGCGTAGCTCCGCTTCGTCGTGCGGAGCTGGTCCCATTAGCGCACCACTACTGACTTTTATGAGTTAAGGGGGGAAAAAAAAATGCTCCTCGTTTTTGCCTACGGAATTAAACCCTTGCAATAGACCCCAGCCGGTGCAAAGGGCCGGCCCTCCCCGGCGCTGCCCCCCAGCGCCGGGCTTTGCTTTCCGCACATCCCGCGGACCCCGGGGTCCCACAGCCGGGCCCTGGGCCTGATCCGGCGCCCCGGGGCAGCGGATGAAGGGCTGCCCTGATTTCCCTTCCAGCAAGTCATCCCTCTGGCTGTGAACGCTTTCTGGTGGGGGGAGAGAAGGAAATCTCGAGGGATTTTACGAGTTCAGAGTGTCTCTCTACTCTCTCCTTAAAATGAAGACGAAAAAACCCAGAATCTCACGCAATTACGAAATGACCGCAATTACTTTGGAGCTTCCTCCAAACAACACTAAAATGAAAGGAGTGTGTGTGTGTTTGCGTGTGTATTTCTCACCCGAATTTTCAGAGACAATAACCCTTTTAACCTCCTCCACCCCCGGGCCGGATCTGTCCCGGATGGGGCAAATGAAAAAATCCCCACAACTAAAAAAAAAAAAATCAAAAGGAAAATAAAAAAAGGGTTTAATACTTGGCAAGGTGTTTTTAAAGCAAAGGCAAAGACTATCCTGAGCGCTCCCCGGTGCAGGGTGACCTCCCCGGCTCCCCAGCGCGGGGAGGTGCTGTGCCGGTGATTATTAGTGCCATTAAATAAAGAGCGGACTGGGCGGAATAGCCGTCCCCTTCCGACAACAGGCGAGGAGGATGCTTTCCTCAGGTCGAGAGGAACATTTCCTCTAAAGCAGAAACGTTTGGTTCTTTCCAGGTGATAAATCAGCGCGTGTTGCGATTTACAAAGAGCATTGGGTACAATTGCAATTATATCCATAGTTTTACTCGCTTAAAACGCCAAGATGAATGAAACGTGTGTGGACATTTCTCTTCCCTGTAAAAAAAAAACATTAAAGTACCAGGGGGGATCTTTTGCCTCATGAAACCAGCGCTAACAATAGTTTGTCTTGCTCTTGGTGCACAGAGCATCATAACCTGACAGTCCTTGCTCCCGCAAAGCTCCCAGTGACTTAACCGAAAGCTGTCGTTGCCTGCCAAGCCAGCTCTGTAGCTCTGCCCAAAAGCTGTGAGCACCGATGGGGACCAGAGCAAGCCCCGGTCTCCCCTACACTCTGATGCTGTCTTATTTCAGTACAGAGCGGATCTTATTTTGGCTGGGAAAAAAGGGAGCCTGTTTCCAGCTCTGTATAGAAAATCACAGTACGGTAACTGGTAACAACGGGAAGGGGTGGTGGTGCAAGAACTGCAAATGGGGGTAGGAAGCGTTTTTGGATAAATGCTTTTCACGGGAATAGGCTGGATTTTAAAAAATCTATTTAAAATCGGAATAACACGACTAGGAAGGGACGAGGTGAAATATTTTAAAACGAAAAGTTCTGGATTTTTATGTTAACATTTGGCGGTGAACGTGGGAGATGGTTTTGTTTGACCAGGAAAATAAACACCGGCTTTAACCTGCCCCAGAGAGCCGCCTGTTCATCCGCTGCTCATCCTTACACTCACAAAACACTCTGTAGACAGATGAGTGACAAAGACTGAGAAAGTGAAGGAGACTCTCGTTAAAACCCCTCCAGCCTTGCTTTCCCGGGACCTTGCCATTGCAGCCGGAGCCTGGAGGCTTTCCCTGCCGGGGGAGGACGGGGGCGATGGCCGAGGCGTAGCAGGGACCTCCTTCTTCCTTACGCTTCAAAGGTTTCTTTAAACTTTAACTTAGGAATGACATGAAACGAGTGAAAGTAACTCAGCCCCGACCTGTAAACTCGCATTTTGGAAACAGCGGGTTCCCCCCCGCCTCCTCCACCCCCTCCTTTGCTCTGGCTTGGCTCGGGAAGTTGGGGCTTGTTTAGAAAGTTTGGAAAGAATAATCATCAAAAAGAAAGGGGGAAGGGAGAGTTGGTTGCAGAGGGTTTCCCTTCTGGAGAAAAGGTGCTAATTATAGCGGTTTTCTCGCCGCTGCGGAGCAATACCTCCGCCCCAAAACACACACTGGGCTGGGGCGTTGTGCAGTTCTGGAGGACGGGTGTGCACAGCCACGAAGGGCTTTCCCCCTCCCTTAGCTGTAGAAATCACGCGTGTGTGTTTGTGTACATCTACGTACTTGTGTTACTGACCTGCGGGAAATATTTTACAGCTACTTATCTCTCCCGGTGCAGAAAATGAAGGCTACACGGTTGTTTTCGCCTTGCTGCAATGCTTTCTCCATCTCTCCCTGTTTACATGCGGTTGCCCCATCCCCGTGCAGGCAGCCTTTCCCAGTCTCTTTTATTTGCCAAAAACACCTGACACACGGCTCCGGGAGGCTCTTTCTGTAGTCTGGGCTACAACCCCTGCCAGGAGGGATGGCCCCTGCTCAGAAACACGCTCGGACAAAGCTAATGCAAGGCAAGAAATGAGAGCTGATGCGGCGGGGGGGAAAGTTGGGTTGTCCCCAGTGATAGCCAGGGTCAAGGTAAGCTCCTGCTAAAGCTGGGACAGGTGA
The DNA here is from genome assembly GCF_035582795.1 of Mycteria americana. Lineage (NCBI taxonomy): Eukaryota > Metazoa > Chordata > Aves > Ciconiiformes > Ciconiidae > Mycteria > Mycteria americana. Next base: position 5,149,077 of record NC_134367.1, on the reverse strand, counting down.
GAGGAAGACCTAGGAAAGAGCTCATCCTTCCCCCAGCCTCTTATAGAGCTCCTTCAGCTCTGCAACCCTCTCCCCCTTCTCGTGGGGTCTGCACGGCCCCAAACCGGCCCCTTCTCCCCTCCGTGCGGGGTGATAAGGAGCTTGCCCTGCCCGCTTTGCTTCCCCGACCTCCCCCCTTCCCCTCGCCCCCTTCCCAACATCCTGTCAAGCAATAGGCTGTAAAATAGTTATCCAGCCCAGCACACAGGCAAGTGCCGTTTGAGAGTAATTTCTGCCCCGAGCGTTTGGCCGGGGGCAAAGCAAGCGTGCTCTCTAACTGATCAACCTGGATATTTCATTATTCATTAATTTACTGTTTAACCAAATCCCACTCATTATCAGAGGCAACGCTTGGCAGAGCCCAGCGAACAGTAGCAGTTGGTGTCAGGCGTGGAGAATTGGCCCATTTGATCCTGGGCTGTTTTATTATTCAACACCACTGACTGAGAAAAAGGCCCATGAATAATAAAGAGCCAAAGCGCGTTTGAACTGAGAAGCATGACACAGCCTTACAAAACAGCAGTTAGGAAATTAAAGGCGAGGTGGCCCAGGCTTTGCATTTTTTATTCTCACTGTGGGCACAGGCATTGGGATCCCACATTTTTGTTGCTCCTCTGTTTATTGTTGTCATTATTACTATTTTCCCACAAGCCATTTGAGAGGTGTAACCCCCAAATCTTAATTGGGATCTTTTTATTGGAAAGTTTCTCCCTGCTCTATCCTGATTATCATTTTGATTTTAATAATGACACAGATTGTGCTGCTTGCTTTTTCTCCTTTCCTTTACTCCATAGGAAATGAGCCCACTATAAATATCTTATTTGGATCATTTTGGGTGTAAATCCACAAAAACACTCACAGGAGAAGGTTAACTGAACACTGGGATGCCAAAGGTGCCACAGGAACTCTGCTGAGATCCTGAAGGACCCTCAGGGCTGGGACTAGTCCATCAGGATCAAGTCTACAGAAAACTACTCCTCCAAAGGCATTTTTCATATTTTGACACCACTTTCAGCTCTAGGCATCGACTGATCACCAGCTGAAAAGAAGAATACACCTCCTAGACAGTGGCACCATTCAAATTTTTTTTCATGTTAGTAGCAAATGATCTAATAGTAATCTTTATTGTCATCATCCTGTTTTTCACTCTTCTGAACCCAGAGGTTTGGTTTTTTGGCCCTAATCCTTCCCTTCTGTACAGCAGAAAGTCACAAGTGTTATCTCAGCTACATCAGGATCAAATTGCATTTTCCAAAATGCTTCAATTTTTGTAGGACACATAAGACTGTCCTGTGGAGTGGTGATATTTAGCACGTCTTTAAAAAAAGGTTTTCTTCTCTCAGGTGGCTAAAATACAGGGTCCTGAAAAAGAGTGAGGAGCAAGCAGTCAACAGCAGCTTCGAAAAATGTTGACTAAAAGGTCTCTGACTTATAAAAGTCATCCAAGAACACTGGAGCAAAATAACATATTTGCAGCCACAATAATCACTTGAGTGAACCTGGAGTATTCACAGCAACCTAGCCCTAATCTCATCCTCTTCTAATAGGAGAGTTTTGCAAGATGTTTGGTCAAAATATTCTTTCTGTGTTGCCCTTTTGATCTTTGTTGATTATGACAATTGCTGTTGTGAAAATCCCTCCGATTTCCTTACGTTGCATTATAATTTATGTTAGAAAGAACATCTTCAATGTCATCAGGTTGTGGTGAAGATCTGGCTTTTAATCTTTCTGTGGGCAAATGGCAGGATGCATTTTGCCTTTCTTACTTTTCTAACCCCCTTCTGTCAACTTTGTCAAGAATTATGGTAGGAGCAGTCATGGTATTTTAGTCCTCCCTGCCTGCAACACTAGGCACAACACACGGTGGTAGGCACAGAACGGGGGTGCCATCCCCATAACACTGAGACTGGTCCCCCCTTTGTCATTTGTATCTGTTCAGACTCAGACACTGCTTAAGACACTTGGATGATGAAAAGAGATTGTTCCTCCTGTTTGTGCCCCTTCCTATCTTCTCTCTCATCTTCTCTCCTGCCTCCCCGAGATACACAGAAGTGGGATTTCTGACGGGTGGTAGCCGTGCAGAGAATGATAATTATAAGACCAAGACAGGTTATCTGCACATATTAGTTCTGGTCAGGATCAACAAAGACCTCTTAAATGATTTAGAGTTACTTGATTTGGATCAATTGTTTTTTTAATAAAAATGTGGCCAATTCAACCCCATACCACATGTCTGTTTTATTTGTGGCCTGGCTCCCTGCAAAGGCATCTTTGGAACAGGCCATGTGTATCCTATTATGGCAGCAGGCACTTATCCATAGACTCTGTCTCATCATGCAGGGTGTTTTTTAGGTTTGGGTGCCTTTGTTTTGTTTTGTTTTTCCTCTTTCCCCCCACCCCCTGCTGTTACTTCTAGAAGAACTGGTGTGAATTTCATTAGGATTTTATGTCTTGATTAAAAAAACCCAAGTCCAAGTCTCTGTCAGGAATATGTGATCAGAGATTTGGCTTCTTAGTCAGAGCTTTGCCTTATCTTTCTAAATCAAAACCTGCTTTAGAAATCACTTCAGATTATCAGAGCTTCCTCTTAAGTCGGGTTCAGACCGGCTGTGGGTTTTAAATACTGGAAAAGATAATAAGGTGTCTGTGCATGTAGGTGCACATGGGCTGGTACAGATGACGCTTGCTCTGTTTATGCCTCTGAAGTGTCTACACACAATCTTTTTTCTATCCTCTTTTCTTTCTGATCTTTCATTAATATTCATGACTATGGCTAGTGTTCCTGGAATTTAATGTATCTGGTGAAAACAGTCCCACAGCAGCCCAGTTGTCTTGTTAGCGTTTGTGTGGGCTTCACACACCTCTGAGGTGGGTCTTATCATCAGGAAGACCGTAGGTCCATGATCACTGAAACAACCTGTTTCCTGACTTTAGGAGAAGAAGGATTTCACCTGCACATCACCATTACCAAACTGCAAAAGATGGCCTTGCAGTCAGGCCGAGGAGACTATACATACAGGTTGTGTCAGATGACTGCAGACTGCTTGGACAGCAAGTCACTGCAGTGGCGAGTGGTTGGCCATGTGTTATGGAACATCAGTGATTTGCTTTCATAACAATTCCATAGATGCAATAGGGGATTGAGTAGGTGACCTTAATATTTCTCCATAAGAAACTCTGTCACTCTCTCCAGCTGAAAGATAGATAGAGCCCTAACCTCTTTAGGGTAGGAACTGTCTTTTGTTTCAAGTGCCCAGCATTTTGTGAAATGGTACCTTGATTTTCATTCCCGCTAGGTACTAAAATAAAAACAACCACAGCATACATTCTTCAGGAGGTATAAAATATGGATTCAAGGTGATTTTCTGGGAAGGCAACATTCCACAGGAACAGCAGGTCTTTCTGTTCCTTGGTAAGAAGTGGGTGCTCTTTGTGTTGCTGAAAGAAAAACTAAAAAACACTCTGCTGTCAAGATGAAAGAAGAAATCTGGTGTTTCCATGCGTGCATGAATGTGACGAGCAGACGTGCGTCCCAGTGAAGGCCGTTGAGCATAAGTGGATGCGAATGCCAGTGAAGGATTATACCGTAGGTGCAGAATCGCAGGTTTAATCACATGTGATTATAATTGAGTGTGGGGGGAGGTGGGCAGCACTGGTGGTGTAACTGGATGGGGAGTGTGAGGGTGTGATTGTAATTAAGTGTGGGTGTAGCACTCTGAACATAACTGAATGTGAGTGCCAGGAGTTGGGTATATAACCTAATGTGAAAGTGTCTGAGTGAGTACATGTTAGTGGAGGGAAGAGGGCATGATTGAAGCTGAAGGTGAGTGTGGCTGAGTGTGTATGCAATGGAGCTGGTGTGTGACCGGAGGACTCTCAGAAACCTGGGTGGCAACAGTAGGACCACAAAGAGACCGTCTGCAAGCTCATGTTTCTGGAGCAAGGGGTGCGAGAGGTGAGCGTGGGGGGTGTAATCAAAATGCAGCCTGGGTTTTCTAAACTGCAGTGTTAGCTGGGACAGCCCTTCCGCTGGTGTGCTCAAAGTCACAAGCAATCTCATTGACTTTAGTGTAGCTGAACATGCATGAATAAGTGCTCAGTACCAGGAACAAGGACTACAAAATTAGTGGATGTAATTAATGAACCCAATAGCGAACAGTGCTGGCCTAGTCTACAAAACATTGACTACTTGCTCAAATAAAATACTATACATATTTTTTGCTGTGTTCATGCACCCAGTGTATTAATTTCTTTACGTATAGTTTAGCCTGCAAGTTTACTGTAGGAAAGTTTACACAAACAAGGAATTTCCAATGACTGTTAGAGGATATTTGTGGCAGAGGTATTTTCAAATACTTTTTTCACATGTAACACGTGTTTCTAAGAACTAAATTAATCCAATCAAGGCAAAGAGCTAGCACATCATAAACTATGCGTCTAATCAAAACTAATTAGCCCAGCTTGCTTTTCATATATCTAACATATACAATGAACAGTTCATAGCTTGAGACCAAGATGCCTCAAAGAAATTATTTGGAATGTGAATTCAAATAATGACTAAATCGTAACCTTGAAGACCATGTGTTAATCTAAAAAGAAGTTGAATTAATTCAATCCTTCTTTTCCCCTCCAAACTAGTTGTGCGGCTCTAGTTGTTTGTGTGCCAGAATGATTTAAAATGATGCTACCAGCAACACTCTCATTGCCATTTACCAATATACGCAAGTTTCCTATTATTTTCACCTTCCTTTTAACAGCTTCTCATTGAGACAGGCACACACTTCTCTTCACATGCCTTAGGGCTTCTTGACACTTCAGAATTTACCAGAATAGCTATTCCAGAATTCTGGAATAAAATTTGCTACATGGGGGCTTTAATTAAACAACTACTTGGGAACCATTATCCAGAAATAGTAAATTTCCAGGAGTAGAAAACCTTTAGAGAAACAATGTGGCTCAGTGAGTAGAGACATGGCATGGGAACGAGGGAAAAATGCAGTCTTTTCTCAGCTCTGCTGGAACAGCTGCTTTATCCTTCATTTTTTATATACATAAATGGGGATAGAGAGCCATATTCTGGTTGTTTACTAAGGCATTGAAGTTAATCTCACTAGATTTTACTTGTCTATAGGGCAGGCACCTGTTCAAGTTGCAGAGATTCCCTCTGTATGGATAGAGAGAGCTTCTTCCAGCAGCTGGCTTGTGCCATCCTGACATGAGTATCTAGATAGGCGGGATGAACATCATCTATATGTCTGTCATTCTCAATGGACTTGACAGGGACCCAGAGGACTCAAAGGAGATGACATGAGTTGCCTTTTACGCTTAGTGATACACTTAATGAACTAAGAGGCCATGTCTGTCTGATACAGTTGCTAAATTAGGCACAGATAAGTGGTAAAAAGATGACCATTGCTATTTATTTTATGCTGAGAAGCACTTTGAGATCTTCAAATATAAAGAATTGCACTTCCCCAGCAGTCTCATTGGTACTGTAGACTTTCCTCCTTGCTTGTCCTGTGCTTCTTTGCAGAAGTGGACTTAACTCGTAGCATGTTTGACCTAGAAGGATTCAGCTTTTGTGGCCCAAGAGGTAAGACATGAGTTTAAGTTTCAGAGTATCTTTAGAGTCACAGATGTGCTACCACATCTACTTCTCTCTGACACCTTCTCAGGTACTTGGTGTTGCTCTGCTTTCATTCATAGGCTTTAATAGGAGGAACACATAATTTCTACTAATAGAAGAGGATCTTTGAATGTAGTCTCCACATTTAACACTTGCCATAATTTGTAATACGGAGGCAGGTCTAGGATGCAAAATAGCTATCTGAAGAAAAATCACACTCCCTCCTCTTGCCTCACTCCTGGTTTTACAGTGGCTTAATAGCAGCATGAGGGAGTGAGACTCTCTTTTTTTCTAAAGGAGCCTGGTGGTTTAAGGGACTTTGTTGGGAGACAGGAGCCTGAAATGTTTCAAGAGGAGCAGGACACTGACCTTAAATCTCCTTCTTCCTGGGCAGGAGCAGCTCTTACTTCAGATACACTTTGAATAAAAGCGGTCATGAACTGGAAGTGACACCACTTGTTACTCACCCACCCTGCTTAGATCAGAGCATACTTGCTGGACTGGGCCCCTCGAGGTGCCCAGATGCACCCCACTTGTGACCCTCAGGCAGGTGGCATGTTAGCTCAGCTCAGGACAGTGGTGATGCCATGCAAGAATAGTTCTCTGATTTGTTAACTTCCTCATCAGTTGTAGAGGTGAGCTCTTGGATCGTGCTTCCAGACTTCTCTTTGAGGTACAAGAGTCTGAGGACATGGATTCTAGTCTGATCTGTGGATGTTAAGTCATTGAGTGTCAAGCCCGTGGTGTCTGATTCAACACCCATCCGTCACTGCTAAAACTTTCAGTGACATCAGTGGCTCAAGACTGGGGCCTTCAAGTGTAAATTTTAAGGAATGAATCACTGCACACTTCTATAAAGGTTCCTGCTGGAAATGACTTGATTAAAAATAACACACTTAGGAGAGGTGTTTCAGCTCCAGCCAGACCTCATTAACAGAATCACTCTTGATGTTCTCCTTGGCAAGCCTGGCGTTAGGTCTGCTTCAAACTTGTTTATGAGGTTGTTTGAGGTTTGTGCAGCACACAAGATCTACAGTTGGAAAAGTGTCACTGCATGAAGCTGTAATCCTTGCTGTGGTCAACGTGTTGAGAGTTTTATATTTCCTGACCGCAGGATCTTTCCATAAAGTGGAGGGAGGAGGGATATTATTGTGATTAACCAGCTGGTTTATTAAAACTTCTGGAAGCCACGGTGAAGCTTTAATGAGATTATTGTGTCCATAAACTGCAAAGTTTCTTCTGCTCTTTCTTATTATGGGGAAAATAGAGGAACTGGCCAGGCCTTTCTCAGGCCATGTGAACGGTTATTAGAGACCATAACTCCGGGTGTGAATAGTGGCAGTGAGACAGGGAGAGGCCTTCCTGATGCACTCATCAGCTGAAAATTTGTGAGGTGTTTTTTCCCCCATGGTCTCTGGAGGTGTAAACTGCAGCAGAAGCTTTTGGCAGCTGCACTAGAAACAGGGACAGGATTCTCTCCTTCCCTCAAATCTCCCTGGTTAACCTGCAGGCTGAAACATGAACAAGTTTTCCACAGGCTGGCCATGACCCATGTTTGAAACCATACATTGCATTTATAGACCCTGCTTTGGCACAGTCCTTGAGCACCTATGCAACAGTATACGTGTGACTTCAGCCTGACCGCTCAGGCTATGCCCCCAACTAGAGCCATGCCAGACTCCATTTTTATTTTAGAAGATTAACGGAGCAGCATTTTTCACATGATAACGACAACATTTAGCATTTGTATAGAACAACGCCTATTTGGCTTTCTTTCTGACATTAACTGACTCATTGCTCTGCCAGGTAGCAGAACGATATGATGCAGTGCACAAGGAAAATGTTAAGTGTGGACTGGATCTGAGGAAAAGCGGTAGTAAGGTGACTTGTAATAATTTCTTGGCCTTTCCATCTCGATTCCTCCATTCTTTCTACTAACTTGAAATGAATGTGAAAAAATTACAGGCCTTCCTAGTAATTTCCTAATCTTCCTGTTTGTTAATTATATTATTCTATATCTTAATTTCCTCATTTTCTTTGCTCTTCCTTCTTTTTTTCCCCTTCACTTCATGAAAGCAAAGAAAAAATAATCCATTGAAAGAAATGCAGGATGGCATTTAGCCAGCTGTCCTTTTGCTTGGAGATGTGGAAAAGACATTGGAAAAGCTTCACAAGAAAGAACAAAAGTATGCCAGGTTGCGTCCATTCTGGTGATCCTTTCTGGACATTAAAAAAAAAAAAAAAAAAGACCCAAACATTAGGAAACTCAAATGATATTTCTAACATAAGGAGTTATAAGTCCATCCTCTACAGCAGACAGCTTGGATCTATCAGGCCGCACTTACTTGGCACCAGGCCCAAATGGCACAATCTAGTCATATCAGTATCCATATGGGGCAGATTACTCTTCATTTGGGTGACTTTGATGCAAAAGCAGACAATATCACACCTTCTGGTGTCAGGCCGGCAGTAGACAATGCCTCCAGTACCCACCTCTTTGTAATCGTACCAGTAATTGCATTTTTTTGAACACATCAGGATGGAAAGTGGTGAGCCTCTTCAGTAGATAGCCTCTGTACATCCTAAGGTGCTACAGGTCCTAGGAGCCATGCAAATGTTTTTAAAGCCCTGATTAAACATTTCTAAAAGAAACTAGTGTGTGGTCTGTTTTATAGTGAGTGCAATAAAAATTACTGGACCCAATTTATCCTTAACAAATGCAGGGCCAGAGGTGAATCCTATTTTTTAGTTGTTACTGTAGCAAATATTTACATTATTTTTTTTTTCCTTTTTAAGCATCAGCTCAACAATTTCTGTTTATTTGTAACATAAATGAAGGAGAAAGGATGTTGTTAAACGAATAAGCCATTTAAATACAGACATTATAAAAACACAGAGTTGGCTATTAAAGTACTCAGAAAAGTAGTTATGAAGTCTGATTCAGCTTTCATTTCAATCAGTAGCAAAATTCTAATTGATTTCAGTAGGAATAGGGCCTGGCCTTAATTTCTTCAGTGCTGTCCACTGTAAAGTAATTGATTCACATTGCTGCCCTCTTAAAGCAACACAGCATGTTCCTTAATTTTTTGTAGAGGGGAACCCACCCTTGTCATTTGGGATAGGTCAGAATCCATGTGTCATAGGATGTCTTTCAAGGATGTGATTTTATTATCTTCATGTGTAAATAACTTTCCTTGTAGAATATATATGGAAAAAAGAGGATTTTTTGGAAGTAACCAAGTCAAATTCTGATTATGACCACATAGGGCCAGTGAATTAGTAGGGAGAAATCCCATCACTGTAGGTAGGGCTGGAAGCACCCACAGGTGGACTTTCTTTACAAAGGGAGGGCTGACTGGCAGGAGTCTTTATCCTCCCTCCTTTGACAGGGATATTTGCAGTCATCAAATTTGTACTGGATATGATCTTCAACACCCTCAACCCATTGCAGGAATGAACCTACTTAGTTATACACTTTGTAGTATCCAGGACACTGTAGAGTTTTCCCATCTCTTATCCAACCACATCCAGAGATCCAGCTCATTTCAAGCACTCTGGGACTGGGACGTAAGTGATTTGACTGTCAAGCAGTGGTGACATGGTACTTCTTCTACATTAGGGATCTCGTACAGTGACAGTTGATAATTTGTATTGTTCATTCGTGTTGGCCTTGGGTGACACTGAAGGTTACATTTGCTCATCCTTCTGACACTGAACCTCCATGGAAAGCTAGAGCCTTTGTGCTTGCATGCACATGGTATAAGAACACATAAGTGGAGTCTGTACTGAAGCCGTGAGTGAGACACAGAGGATAGGAAACATCCCATGCTTATGGCAGCTCTACTTGTAACCTGTAGACATAGCCATGCTTTGAGAGGTGCCTTCCTCATCCCTGAGCCTGAGAAGTGATGAGTGGGCCTTTTATACTGGGTGAGATAATTCTTTACACTTTTGTTTGGCCAGAAGACCAGTAATCACTTTTTCAAAGGAAACCCTGACCTCATATCCAGGGACAGGGTCTGATGCTGAAGTGAAGAAAAACACACTCAATTTTTCACTTGCAAAAAATGCCACAGAGGTTCTTTATTTAGAGAGATATTGCAGGTCATGTCTGGTTCATATATGGCAAATATACCATATATCAGAAGACGGAAGAGTTCTTCAGATTTGCCTCCTGCCCCATCCTCTCCTTACCATGGCCTCACGTGTTCATCTGTAAAAGACTTGAGCAGCCTGTGTTCTTATCAATTCTACAAACCTAAGTAGCATGTGTGCCAATGAGCAAATACATGGGTTAGAAACCTTCAAGAATAAGACATGAGGTAGCAATGACCTTAAATCACGAAGTTTCATCCGCTGGTGAGGGAATGAGGAGTCTGAGAAGTTTTAAGAGGAAGTTTCTCAGTGGGAGCTGCAGATGGCCCAAAGGTAATCCTCTTCATCTCACTGTATTCTGGATCCACATGACATTGCAGGTGCCTGCTATTGCGGATGCTGTGTTTCAGGTGATGTTAAAGGAGAATATTTTTTTCTCTGCAGCTGTCAGGCTTCCAGGGAAGTTCTGCATGTGGACACTAATCCCCTGCCAAAGATAATTATATTATCTCTAAATTCTCAGTGCATTTTTGGTGGGTGAATAAAGTCTGTGCCTCAACATTGCCTATAATATTGCATTGTTCTATTAAATCACTGTGGCAGCAATGGTTGTCCCACAACAGAAAACATCTTCAAGAAGAAGAGGTTTTTCGATCGATGTGTACAGGGTATGTGTACCCTCCAGGCAAAGAAATCATTGGTCACTCTGTGGGACTGCCCGTTTTAGTTCATATCTACATACAATACATGCTAAAGCCCATCAGCCCCACCCCTTCCTCCATGTCTAACAGCACAAAATTATTCTACAGGTTTCTCTTTTTGCTAATTGGCAGCAGCTCTGTAATTATGAGATAACCGCTCCAAATGAAATATTTGGGATTGGGTTTGAAATATTGTCTCTTCCTGCCTGCCTGGGGGATTTATGCAAATGCAGAAAAAATTGTACCCTAAGTCAAAAGATTCTGTGGTCTTATCCACCTATTCCAGGACTTTATGAGCAGGGAGGAAGGTTAGGGCAGTTTTTCATTTCCTATGTGAATGTCAGAGCTTGGAACAATAATGGGGTCTGGAATTGCTCTTCATAAAAAGTATGTTGAAATTATCAGTAGAATGGAAGGGAAATGCACCAGGTGAGATAGGAGATATAAAAATAATTTTCCTGTTACAAAGTAGTTTTCTTCCTTTAAATGGCATGAAAGGCTAATCTGTTTAGTATCCAAGCAAGCTATTTATCTCGTAATTTATTTTCCTGCAAATAAGCCCATCTGATATTATTAGGATATGTACAGACTGTATATGTATTATTTGCTTTTTTTCTTTTTCTTTTTTTCTTCTGTTTCAAATGCTGAAAAAAGCTGATTATTTCGGCTGTGCAGCTCACAGTCACTGACTGTAGGTCAGAACCACAAGCTATAGATTAGGACTTTTATAAGACTCAACAGACAAGAGGTTAATTTTAAGTGTGAACTTTAAAAGCCACAGCTGACTAAGCTTGGAAGAAAAGATGAGACAGGTTCAAAGGTTAACATGACTTAAGTATCCCAGGACAAGCTAACTACAGCACCTGGGAGACTGTGGTTTTAAAATAACTGTTAAGCATATAAAATTGAAAATAATTTGGTAAAGCTTTTAAGTTCCAGAAGTTTCCCATAGTCAATAGTTAACACAAGCAGTATACCATGTCTAGAATTCAGATGCAGAAACTTGGAGACTTTGTCAGATTTCCCAGTTTTCTGTTCACAAAAAAACAAACAAAAGCAAATGCCGTAAAATACATGCATGCTGCATTACATATGCAGATAGAATTAGTTCATATGTATACTATATATATGCATATATATACACATATACGTAAGTTTAAACAGCGGAAGAGAATAATGACAATGGATTGTTGTTGAAGAAAAAGAGATACGCTAGCAAATCAAAACTTGCTTCTGGGAAGCATAAATATGAAAAAACAGTATTTGTTACTGCAACAACACTCATGAGATTTCTAAAGAGATACTGAATATCTGGGGGGTAGATTAGTCTCATGTAATGTTAAATGTCTAGACGGTAGGTACCTAATCTAAGCTAGTTGTCTAAGCTGTTGATCATCTCTCAATAGTCAATGGAAGCAGACAGGATCCTCCAGAGAGCAGTTCATCTCACTTATACTAGGATGGATTAGGCCATTTCTAGAGGTTTGCGTCTTTCTTCACTGACTATAAGAGGAACTGATTAAATACTGTAGACAGATGTCTAACTTTCTGATGGCTAAAGTCAGGTGAGCTGAAGTCACTCTTCCTGTGCTTCCAGGTTAACACCTCCAATCTGAATAAATCGCTTCAGTGTTTGAGATGCATTAGGTTAGATTGCTAATGTAAATATTAGAAAGCCAAAAGCTTTGAGCTACTCAAGCTTTTGTACACCTCCAGTCTTTAAGCATTAATTATATTGCTACAGTATTCTCCATCTGTCCTTTCTCTGCCACCATTAGTCAAATTCATGGGGCATGAGACCACATTCCCACCACTTGGATAATACCTAAATCCTACGCCTATATTTAGGCACTGCCTACAATCCAGTGCCAGATGAAACCAAGCATGCAGATACATGAAGTATCATTCAGAGATAAAGCAGGGTGGGATTTAGTTAGAGGTTAAGGCATGTAAATGTTGTTTTCAAAACACAGGTACCTATGAGCTCTCCAAGTATTAAATGTCCTACTAAGGGAAGTAGTCAACACTGTCAGTGGAGCATAGAGAGGATACCAGCTCATACTCACATTTAATTTTAATCTGATACCCCAGAAGCCTGAGTTGAGAGGCCCAATGTAGGTTACGTCGTCCCACCCCTGACCCTGGAAAATCCTGTGCACCCAAAGTTGTAGCCAAGTTTGCGCAGCTCCTCCCACCTGCCCACTGCCCACCTCTCATTTATCTCTAAATGATACCCTCAGTTATCTGTGTCTCTGCTGAGCTAACTACCTGCCTGACTCGTGGTGTCAGGTCCCCAAAAGCCAGACTTGCACACATGGTCCCTATCCCTGCCAGAGTGAGTTCAGCTAAAATGTCATGGCCCCGACGACGACATTGATCCCCCTACACAGAAGGGATCTTCCACATAAAGAGCTCTTCTATAACTCTTGGGGTGAAAGAGGAAAAAGAAGGAAATACGGAATTATCCTCAGTTCCTATCACCAGCCATAAGCTGTTCTGCAGGGAGGAATGCAAAATTTGTGGGACCAGGGGAACAAGAAGGAAAAAAAGCTCTGCAGCTGGCTTGTGCCCTGGGATGGAAGACTCCTGCTCCTGTCACCATGTATGCACTATGCACTGAAAAGTCATAGGATAAAACATGTACTTAGTCCCCGGAGAGCTCTTTATCAGTCCTGATGGTGCCTGCTGACTTGTCAGGTAGCCTAAATGTCATCATTTGGATCATCCCGCCGAGCGAGTACCTGCTGCTTTTTGTGATGCCTGTTTTGGGTGTTTGTAGTAAATGATCTGAATAAGGTTCTAAGATCTGGATCTAAGTGCAGAGGAGCACAGGCTCCATCAAGCCTTTATGGACCTGGAGCTAAGTGCTTCATCATTTTTAAAAGCAGAATAATGAGGGCACTTCAGAAAAATGCATCTAAACTGTATTTATTCGTATTCAGAAGTAGCTAAACTGAAATCAGCAAAGTGGCACTGATATAACATCAATGCAAGAAAGGTCAGAAACAGTCACAAAAATCTGTTTTTTAAGCTCCACTAAGCCTTTATGATAATTCCCATGCAAATCATCCAGGATACCTTGCTTCTAACGGGCTTCCTCTGAAGCTGTAACATTCTGCAGTCTATTTCTCCCAGGCCTTGGATTTTCTGGCGGTGCACACATGCTCACTGTTAATAAAAGCAAATGGCTACAGGGGATTCTGAGTCTTAAATTTAATAACGGGTAAGAGTTAAAGTAAACAGTGACTTTGCACCAGTGCGAAGGGCTTTGCAATGGACATGCCAACGGTGAACTGCAGCTGAGCAGTCCTCTTTCCTGGACACAGACCTGTGCATTACCTGATCTGTGTGTAATGGTAGAGAAGGGGAAACAGCTTTTCTTTCTCACCCCCTTCTTTTCCTCCCCTCAACCTCTCCTTTATTGCACCTGTGAAGGCTCAGACTGCCTTTTTTCCTCCTTTTTCTTTCTTGCTTTTTCAACTCTCCAGCTACTGATGCAAAGGGAATTTCCGAAGCATCCAGGATCCCAAATGCACCATACGAGGAATAAATAGCACAAAGACAAGTCATTCCATGGCAAATACCACTCAGTAGGAAGCACAAAAACTGAAGCAGTAAGTATGCCAGTAATTCTAATCAATATGCCCCCTTTACATGTCAGGCTACAAATGCAGAACAAAGTTGGTTAAAATGCACGTCCTGAGACATTTTAACATCTGGAACTTTTTATGTATTCATGAAGATTATGAGTCAGATTCAAAAAGCTGTTTAAACAAGTGTGTTGATACACATAAGGTTTACTGTATATATAGAAAAAAAGCATCATTGTTAACATGTTTTTTTGTATCCCTGCCAACCTCCTGCCAACTGGGGATAGAGTGTAGGTTGTTGGCATGCATTCCTAAAGCTCTCATTGGAATGGAAACTTCCCAATGCTGGTTCAAAGGTTAGCTGGGTGTTTGATTTAAGCCAAACAGCCTTAGAAAACAGGGATTTATTTTTTCATCGGAATAAGCGTTTATGTTGGTAATTCTCACATTTGGTTTTCGTTGTTACTGGAGATGTTTATTTGGGCTTGAAACAAGTGGTCTGGTCGACTTGGTACTAAAAGAGGCTGATTTAATTTAGGTAAGACTTGCATTATAGCAGTAGCTGACTGTTTATGAAGGGATTAAGCTCACTTCATGTTGGTTGTCTATAGATTACACACCTAGTCCTGGTTAATCAACTAGCAACCTGTTTTAGGACTGAATGAATCACTGTCTGGAGGTTCCTACCTCCTTTATACTGAACCCACACATGGAAGCTGGATGACTGGTTTGGTCCAGGTGGCTAGCTCACATTTAAGTGTAGTTAGTGCTGCTGTTAATAGTTGTCAGTGATACCAGCTTCTTGTGTGCTTCAGAAATATAAGCACCTCAAAACTATTGAGAAATCTCCACTTTAAGAAATGAAATTCAAGTTTGTCTACAAATTTCTTTTGGCTTTAATATATGGGAGTGAAGTATCTATTTATTTCAAAACCATATTCTTGGTGGAGTGTGAAGCTGCTCTTCATTTCATGAATCCTCCCATCAGCCACCATGGTGACATGCAGCCTCAGATATCCACAGGTAACCGGTCAAACGGGTTGGGGTGAAAAAATGTAGCCTGAGCCCTGTGGTGCACTATGTAAGTATCTTCTTGGGGGTAAAGCAGGAGGCAAAAAGATTTAATTTTTCCACCCACTTGTTCTCTAACCATAAGGGACTCTGTGCCTCAGGGAACCCATCAGGTAGTTTTCTATCCAAGAGAATGAGTTTGAGCTATAATTAATTAATTAATCACTGTAAAGCACTCTGAGGTTTTGTAAGAGTTAGAGGCAAAAATGCTAATACTCAGGTATATGGCAACAATAAAGATAGTGCACACGTAAAAAGAAATAATATTTTATGAATGTGTTTACAGTATCCTCATTTAATATCCATTTGGTTTGATTGCCCTTAAAAAACCTCTTTAGTCAAAATGTTACATTCTGTTAGCTCCTTGTAGACCCATAAAACGTAAAATGTAATGCATTCATTTTTAAAATTGTTTTTTTTTTCTTAAAAAAAGTAGTTTTTAATGAACAAAAATCTTATTGTAAATTTTCTGCCAGAAGATGCTTGCATCCAGCTTTCTGGTTAGAGTTAAAAATGTTAAATTATGCCTCAGTGCTCTTTTAAGGTGGAATTTATGTGTCTACAAGTTAGAAGTCTAAATCTAAGGAGGTTGTTCTCGATTCCCTTTGTATGCAGTGGAGAAGACAGGTAATTACTGGGATAAATAGACCTAAAATAAGAATTTAACATAGCTGAGATGAGCGACTCTCTGGAAATACCTATTTTTCTCTCTTAGGGAACTTGAAGTTATTACTGCAGGTGATCACTATACCTTTAAGCACGTTAGTATGACTTAAGTCATCGAGACTTTAAACACACTCAGGTAAGATGAATCCCACCTATGAGTTCCATTTTTTAAATGAGACAATACAATGGATTTCTCTATTTAACCATGTTTGATTTGCAATAGTTATGTATGACTTCTCACCACAGAAGCTGGACAACCTTCAGTGTAGTTATCTTCACAACTAGATGTTGCTGACGGCAGTAAGACACTTAAATTCCATGGAAATTAAAGCATATTAAGCTGTTGGGTTCAGGCCCAACACCCTATTTAAGACCACAAAGAAAGGCAGCGATACTTTCATGAAGAAAAGGTGCTGAGCATCAATTAAATCATGTTGAAAGCCAGTGGGGTAGCACAGTGCTGCTGTCAAGGATTATACTCTGGATGAATGGCGGGATTTTCAGAGGGCTGCAAAAACCCATTGCCTTGCCTTGAAAACTACATTTCTCACTCTCTTGAGGCTCCTTGAATTTTTTTTTCAATACTTGAATATTGGTGTAGGCCCTCATCTTAAAGGTGACTAACAAAAAGATCATGATTTTCAAAGAAATGCTGAGCCTTTGAACTATGGATGTCATTTAACCTATCTTCAGTTGGGCAGGTAAAATCAAGGTACACTGAGGACTTGCATTAGTAACTCATGTGTTGGTCATGATCCCTTTGAGATGCTCCAGGATATCTCAAATAACTGTGGAGCTGTTGGATATGACACAAGAAATATTATAAACAGAGCTCTTTTGGAGTGGAGGCTGCAGACACCTGTTTGTTGAAGTCTTGGACTTGAATTGCGCAAAAAAGGTCTGATATTTCTGTGAGAAGATCATATCTTCATAGATTTCTTCAACATCTGCTTCTCATCCCATCACAAATTCTGCCTGTCTTTGGGATGCTTTGGCATTTCCACTTCCAGTCCCAGCTTGCAACCAGCACTAAAAGAACACTAGAGGAACTTGATGAAGTCTGGTTTGAGTTTAGGTGTAAAAATGACTGAGGCTCATCTGCTTTCTATCTTCTATGAATTGCTGGCTAGTCCTTTTCAGTCAAGATGTTCAAGCAAAGATTATGTACATTTTTAAGGAGATTGTGTAGGGGCCTAGAATAGGGGCTAGGTTAAAAGAACCAGGAGATCCTTCTCCCTGTGTCTCCTCTATAAATCTCTCATTATCAAAATAATGCCTCATTTGTGGTCTTGGATGGCTCTGCCTTGAATGAGTCATATTTCTTTTGAAACAGATGATTCATACCACTTCTTGTACAGCCCAGGCTTGATCTGCAGAAAAGCTTAACAGCAGAAAAGCTATAGCAAACAGGATCTGCACATGCTCTGAGTTTCTGATAATCAGCCTTTATTTAATTAAGCTTCATATCTTTCTTGTGAGGTAATTATTATTATTATACAAGTTGTACCATATTATAAAAAAGAAAGAAAAAACAGAGATATTAAAAGATTGATGAAAGTGATGGGAGGTGTTATTGTAACGATCTGGATTCAGAAGTGTCTGTCTTACTCTTCTTTGAAAACACACAATGCCCTTTTCTAATGCAAGTTGTAGATATACGTTCAACACAGCCAAAAAGTGCCTTTATTCAGCTCCTGTTGCACACTATGTTCTGATTCAAGGACCACAGAGTGCTGTGTCCCTGGCTTTAGGGATGAAACAGTTTGTATGTGCCTTTTTCAAGAGATAGTGATCAGGAAGCAGAAATATGTGCCTTGTTGAGGTTTTGCAACTAGAGACAATGAATTATGCATATGTTTTTATGAACCTCTGGTCCCTCTGCTATCAAACTTGTTTCATGGCTGTGGTTTCTTAGGCTGCATCCTTCAAAGGATAATAATTCTCTTCGTCTGCCAGCAAACAGGATTGTCTGGCATTTATACTGGGCAGAAAGGGATGTTCTTCAGTTTAGACCTCATGGTTTCTGCACTTTTACTGCGCAGAGCTAAGATAGAGTATGGTTTCTGCACGTGGAGAAATTATCAATGTTGCAGTACAACTGTACTCAGCCTCCAAGAGATATAAATATACTTCAGGTGAAAGAAGCTGTGAATGAATCCCAGATGAGGGAATGTGTAGTTAAGTAGTGATTTGAGATAGTTTGCTAATGTGACCCTCTTTTCTGAGGCAGAACCAGAAGGCAACATGATCTTCACAGCTGAACCTGGCAATTAAAAATGTGTGTTCGCTTTATCTTTTTGTGTTTCATTGTGGACCTGAAATCAAACACTGAAAGCAATTTTACCTTAAAAAAATACAGAAAGACCTAATCATGTGTTAATCGTGTCCCTTGTGTAAAAATAGTCAAAATCATATGCACCTGTAAAAGTTCTACACCTTTCAACATTAGAGAATTATGTATTTTTGTTTTCTTCTCCAAGTGTTTTTTTACATCATTGAAACAAAGACAAATTAACCTGAGAAGCCTAACAGTGTTGGACTTCTTAATGGTTGCTCTGACGGACCAGCAGATATGATCCAATATCAGATTTCATCCTATTTACTCCAGATTAGTTATGAGGACACCTGCAAAGATAAAAGTAGAAAATACATTAGCTTTAAATAAGAACAAGACGCATAAGTGATGTTGTCATAACATCATAGAAAAAGAAAACAGCTTATTGAATAGCATGCTGCCCTGGCTATTCAGACACCCAAGATGGTTGCATCTGCAGTTATTTTCCTGAAAGAACTTAGAAAAGATGCCTAATCCTCCCATGCCAATATTGCCATATATGTGTAAGTGGGCACTTTGAAATAAATATGAGATGATACAAAAATCAGACATCATCTCTTTCAAATATAACAACACTAACCAAGTAAATCAAAACAACATTCACTAAAACAATGGCAATAAAAACTCCCAAACCCTCCATCTCACATGGAGCTTCTGTTCTGAAACGTTACATTTAATGCAGTGCACTATTAGTTTTCCTATTGCTGTTGACTTTAGGTGAGAGACATTCAGACGCAATGATCTTAGGTAGCGAGCTAAAACTAGAAAGGCAGCTTGATCTTGTAATTACTATTTTTCTATAAAGCTGTCACCACCTGCTGGATCATGTGGACTAAGTTGGCTTTCCCAGTCCAGTTCCTTGCTTACCAACAGGCACATCACAAATGCAGTCATTAGACTCCGTCACATCATGGAATATATTGCCATTCTGATTCCAATGAAACAGATGCAAAGCCCTTTTTCTTCTAGATATGGTTCACAGAAATATCTCAGAAGGAGCTGGCAGACTGGAAATTTGTAGAGATGTTGTATCTGTTTGCATGGATAGGCAGAGATTCATTTTCCAGGTCAGCATCCTTTTGCAAAACATGCAATTCATATTGAAAAAAAAACCTAAACAAAACAAACTTCTGAGGGCCTTGAAACAAAACCTCATCTTTTTGGCAAGAAAAGCAAGTCCTAATATCAAGCTATAAGTTAAATATCTAGAGAGATACAACTGTAATTAATTCAATTATAATGATGCAATCAATACATTGGCACTTTCTGATTTGACAAGGATGATTACTGGATCACCGTTTATCTCCCAGCTTTCCCAATAGTCAATGCCTCTAATGAAAAGTCTCCTTTGACTCTTTCCCGTTTGATGTTTTAGCTTGTTTGAATTATTAGCTCTAATTTTGTCAAGCTGGAATGTTACAGACCGGGCTGCTAGGATACTGCAAGATTCATGGGTTTTGAATATTGTACCACAGTAAAACAGCTGGAGGGGAGGGGAGAACCGGTATGGTGAGTAATGGCAAATGCATCCATCACAACAAAGAAACTTCTATCAGCCCCACTGGCAAAACAGTGAGTTACTGAACTATCAAGGATATCAGGCTGAGGATTTTGAACGATAGCTAAATATACTTTCCCCTTAGAGGAGTGATCTTGCTTTGGACTGATTATATTTGTTGCTATCAATGATGACAACGAACAGCTGTGCTCGGTGGTAGCTGCTTGTAATTTCTTTGCCAAACATATCCACTCACAGGACAAATAGATGCATTTTGAAATTAGCAATAAAAAAAAGACCAAAAAAGTGAACAAGATGTACAGATATGTGGTACTGTCCAGTCATCTTTGAAAGAGTTAGTTATTTTTTGACGGACCTAGTAGCATCGCTGAGTCTATTTATACTATCTCCTACATTTTGTTATAAAGCTCTTCAGTAGTGAGGTACACTATTCCTATGGGGTAAAAGAGCTACCACTGCACAGAATTTCCTTCTAGTGTAAAGCCAAGCCATGAGCTCTTTCAACTCAGAGTTTGTCACAGAATAGACACCTTTCTTCAAAACCATATCAGTGCATGTACAAAAAGTACCGGGAAAGAAATTGTGGCACAATTGAGGTTAATGGCGAAAATCTCATTGACTTCAAAAAGGACAAGAGTTTAATCACTTAACACAGCTCTGAGGTTCCTCCAACTTTGGTATGCCTTTGCCAAACAGTTTTTGCAACAGCGAACCGGGTTACAGTACCTAAAGTCTGTAAATTTGGTGTTTCAAAAACTTATTTTCCTTAGGGTTGAATTTGGATTTGAAATTTTGAGCTGGTTTTGGTTCACAACTCTTCATCTTGGTTTAATCATTTTGTCATCATCATTACATTGCTTGATAGGTCTGGGAAAAGCTATCATAAATGGTCATGTTAGTCATATAACTTTCAGATGCATATGTAAAGTCAGACTGGATAGCTAAGGATTTCTTATTGTCTTAAACATCTCTTTATTTAAGATTGTAATTCACACCTATCCTCCTCTTTTTCTTCCTGTCTCAGTTCCTTAACTGAGAACAATAAAGACTGCAAAATGAGGGAAAGACATAAACACGATGGAAACATTACAAAAATAGCAGTGAGCATGTATCAGAACTTGGAAAAAACATTTAAGGAAGATGTACACCAAAAAAGGTGCACAGAGACTATGTCATGCTTGAACTCTGGTGTCAGGGGAGTAGTTAAAACATACCATCCAAAGTGGAGCAGCAATTATGAGAAGTGAACTAATAATGGGTAAGTATATAAAGCCAGAGACTATGAAGAGACAGTCAAAATAAACTAGGGAATGAGGCCACTTAAAGCACCAAGGCTAAACTCAAAGATAGGCACGGCACAGGCCAGTAGGAACTGGTGTAACTTTGTGAGGGACAATCACCTTTTGTTAGCACCACTCAGGACCCCTGAAGTCTGTTCCCTCTTGGCTTTTGCAGTGAGAAGAGTTGTCTTCAATGCTGTCTTGAATGACCTGAGTCAAATTTGTATTTAAAATACATTGAGACCAACAGTATCTTGTGGGTTTGAAGTAGCCACAGTCTGTGTCCAACTTGAGCAGCCACTGCTGCAGGGGAAGGATGGCTGCACTCTAAGTGGAAACAAAGCTGATGCCTGGTATTATTCAGATTTCATGCATTTTTGACTCTGGACGTTGCTCCTTGATGTCTACTAATTTTAGAGACCACGGTCTGTACAAGATGAACAGGAACATGTTTAGATATTGTTTTCTGTGGGAATAAGCAAGGGAAGAGAAAAAGAGATGGACATATTCAAATGGCCTCTTGTGGGTCTCTAACCTGACTACAACATTTAAATTTGACATAATGATGGGTTGATTCAGGCTGTTAGTAACTCTGAAGGATCAGGCCCTACTCACAATGTAGTAAAAGGAGAGAAATTTTTACAGGGTTGAATTGCTCACTCCAGCAAAGCCTTCACTTCAAGTTTACTCTCACCAACTGCAGCAGGAGCTGGTGTCTGATGATTGCAGCTAGTATATCGTCAGAAACCATTCAGCTCTGTCTTAAACTCAGTTATTACAAGGTTAACAACACTAACTGAGGGACCTGTGGGGGTGAGCTCTTTGCCCTCATCTTCTAGAGGTGGTGGAGGCAGTGGTGAGCTCAGGAATTCTAGCATGGGATTCCTTTTCTGATTCATATACCTAAATTTAGGTGTTTATGTCTAGATGGCTAAAAACCCAAAACAGGTTTGACTGAGTCACCTGTGTCCATAGTGCTATTAGGGTGCTGAATACTGCTAAGTATGCAAGACATCCAGGTCAGGTTATTAGATATGACACAGGACATACAAGCGACTTGAATTCTTTTGATGGAATATCCACATTATCATAAGTGGCACTAGACACCTATGGCTGAGTACTGGAATCAAACTCTTAGTTAACACAGTCAGTGGAGGCTGGAGAGCAATTTGTCTCCTCTTAAGGTAGACATCTAAGCAACATCTATTCTAGGAAATAAAACAATGCCAGGACCCAGGGCTGTAGCTGGTTTTGGCTGAAGTCAAGGTGATACTCTTGCAAAATCTTGTAGGCTCAGGTGAACTAGCACAGACCAAAGAATTTTCCCAATAGGGAATTTGGATCTGCTTATCTCATTTTGGATGCTACGAGAGTCTAAATCATGCAGGTGGCCAAATTGTGCCAGTTGGCAAAATGATCCTGGCATGACTCTACTAACTGTATTGGTTATACCTATACTGACAATGGGATCAGAAACACCTGCCGCCTGTGTAGACACCTGTACGTAGACATCAAAGTTGAGCGTCTTAATCTTGCACTAAATCCCACCTCTGAAGCAGGATGGGGGACAGCTGGCAGCAGCCTCCAGCCCAGGGCATCAGGCACCTCTGTGGAGATGGGGACATGAGCCCATGAGTTGGGGTCAGGGTCAGGATCAGGCCCAGGGAAGGTAACTAGGATTAGACACAGCCAGGCAGGGCCAAGGTCAGGTCTGCTTGTGCTTCAGTTCCTTTCAAGGGGAACCCAGCACTTTTTCTTGATCTGCTCAGTCTGGCAGATGTTTGAATAAGACATTCGTTTGTTAGACCTGTGATCTCACAGTTGCTCTTAACTGATCAAACTGGTCTGCTGGATTGTAGTATGACGACCCTCCACCTGCACCCACACACCTTCCTCCTCTCTTTCATGCTGGCTTTTTTTGTTGTTTGCTTTTGTTTTTTCCTTTTTGCATTGAGCAGTCATCTAAATGACTTGCCTGAACTTTAATCTTCTTCCTCTCCTCTTCTTCTTTAGCAAGATCAGTTTGGGGATCCAGCTCACAGTGAGGTTCCATAGTCCCAAATGATAACAGCAAGGGAAGGGGCAGAGCAGCATGGCCTTGGGTGAGGCTGCCAATTTTTGTGGCCATATGTGCTTAGGGTGGCATAAAGCAATGTTGAGGCACAGTGTGTGGATGTAGGATGCTTATTTTAGTGGAATCCAGCTGGGGTCTCTGAGTATTTAATAGTGTTTTTATTATTGCTAGTATTAAGGAATTATTCAGGGAAGATAAGAAAAAGGAGGAAATAAAATCTAAAATAATTCCTCCGAAGCCAGTCTAGATTTCCTAGGCAACAGTGAGGAAAATAACGGAAGTCTAATCATATAATTTAAGCTCTGTTAATGGGAATAGCCTCTTCTTGTAATTATCTCAGCAATACATTCTCTCTCTTTTTTTTCTATTTACCCATTACCTTTTAAAGTTAAATAGCATCAGCAATAAACAGAAAAAAATGGGGATATTTCCTATCTACAATCACTAACTGAGTAGAAGTGCAAATGAGCAGCTCAGTTCTTCAGATTTTGGAGCTGGAATGTAATTGAATTTCAGACTACAAATCTGGATCTGAATTTCAGTGGTAGCTCTAATACAGGGTTTGACTCTAGCTGGTGTCAGAACTTTTAGTTTAGACTCTATGAAGAGATAATTGAAATTATTAACTCCGAAACTCACCCAGCAATAATTAATGTTTAAGGCATGCTAAAAATCTGCTATCAAGATTACAAATTAAATTAACTATTCGGTTTACCTTTATGCTGAAAAAGAAGAAATTTCAATCTCCGTCTTGTGCACTAATCTCAAGTCCATGGGATATTCAGAACTTGCACCACTGTAATTGGGATCCCATGCCAATCCATTCATTTCACTGCAGTCGCTCCTGATTTACATTGGCAGCAAATGTTTTTCCACATCACTAAGAGATACAGTTCTATTTAAGACAGATTTATTTCACTGGAAATGGAAATAAATTCCTCCTATGAATACTCTATTAAAAAAAAAAAAAAAAAGACTTTGCATCCTTTCCCTTCTACCTCCTGCCCCCTCTCCTTTTTGTAATGCTGAAGGTAATGAAGCAAAATTCTTTGCTACAGATCTAAACATGACAATTTGGCAAATTTTATTTCCTTATTCAGCTGAATTTGTTATTCTCATACAGTTCTGTAATTGCCTTTTTTTCCCCAGCTATCAAGTTCACACAGGTAGAAGAAAGACTGCTTTAGATCTGAACTTGACGCTGGAGGTCGTTGGAAAGATTATGTAATATGACTCAAAAAGCTTTACAAACTGTTCAAATAGCAGAACATTTCTAGTACAGTGCAGGAACATAAAAGTGAAACCAAACAAACCCAAACCGTTTTGCAATTACTGACAAAATCACGCACTGGCAGAAAATGTGAAAGAATAACAGGAGTGGAGTGGTGGAGGGTTTTTTTTTTCTCTTTTTCTTTTCTTTCTTTTTTTTTTCCCCCTTTTTTTCCCCTTCCTTTTTTCTTTCCGTTGGTACCAATAAAGCAAATGCATCTCAGTTCTCGAAACAACTGAATACACGTCCACTTCCCCTGCCTTACCGCTTTCCTTTGTATTGATAGCACCAGTAAAAGATAAAATAACATTAGCGCCAAGTGTAAATTAAATGATGGATGTTACAGTTCCCTTCTTCTGAATCTAACTCTTTAAACCTTATTTTAGAAGCTTAAATGTGGAATGAGGGACTATGTCCTGTTTCTCCCTGCTGGGTTCATTTAGGATAAAACCCAGGCTGTCCTGCATTTTAGTTGGAGACTTGCACACAGTGGGGGTGATTGGACTTTCTCTGCCCAAGGCACAACATATGCTACTTCCCATCACTTTAATAGGCATTAGTTCCGCAGACAGCACTGGTCAAATGTACATTATTCACAATCACTTTAATGCAAATATGCAAGGATGAGAGACAAAATATGTCACAAAGAAAGAATCAGCCATTTCCATTCTTTTTTGATTTTCTTCTTCTATCACCGTATCTCTTCTTTCACCAGATCTGCCTGCCTACATACATATGTACTATGCAATCACTGCATTTTTTTGAGGATTTGGTTAATTTTTTATGGAGCGTCTCAACGTTGTTGGTTGAAAGTGTTTAGATGTAAAATATCAACGCTACACTTTTCCTAAAGGTTCTGTCTATTGTTATTCTTAGCGCTCACAGGAACAAGTCTTTCTTTTTCATTGTCAGCCTCTTCTTTTTTGGAAGGTTCATCCTAATCATTATTTTTATTATTTTTGTTCTGCTGGATCCTTTTGTGCACCCTCAGAATGACCTGTGTCTGTAACAAATAAAGCTTCCTAATTAAAATATTATCACCAGGAACCCATTCATATACTTCTGCATAGATGAGGAATAGTTTCATGTTCTTTGCATTTACAGCATGGCTTCTTTACCTTTATATTTTAGCTGTGTAAATTACATGTAGGGCTCTGCACACTGCCACTGTGGTATAAATCCCCTTAAGGTACTGTGTTATAAATGAGACCACAAAGATATTCTTAGTATCTACCTGTCTGTTTGCCTGCCTGTCTATCTTTATTTCCTTGTGATTGGTCCTGAACAGATAAGAAACAAGTGGTACTTCTGTGAGGATCTCAGACAACCCTAAAAAGATAATTAATACAATCCAGCAGCTTATTCGGAGTATGATGTTGCAAGTCACAATATCTAAGCATTTTACTAGTTTTCATTCTTTTTTTTCTCATTTCCCTGCCAAGTGCAACACTTCACTCCCACCCTGCCCATCCATTCATGCAGGTGACAAAGTTTTTCTAAGTTATCACTATCACTTATGGTTGTTTCTTTCCAACCAACTTCCTATATAAATTCAATGGATGTTTGGACTGAGCATTGAGTGTGGATCCAAGCTTATCAGGCATTTGATAAACTGGAAAGATGTTGCTCTGTGGCAGCCAAAATCAAGCTAACCTTTGGCTGCCACAGTGTTCCTTAAGAGAGAGGAATTGTTCCTCTCCACCTAATAATCAAGGCCAGTGGTAAAACCTTGGCTGAACCCCAAATTAAGTATATCAATTCATGAACTATATCAGCACAACTAGAGTTACCTACCCAGGGAAGTTACCTGCCATGTTGAAAGCTCTTTAATGTAACAAAGAGACAGAAGCGTAAGACCCAGTGATCTTGTAGCTGGATAAATTGAAACCTCAGATTTTTAGCCAAGAGCTCACTGGATCCATCAGGATAACTTTCCAGGGGAAGCGGTAGATTCTGCAGATTTTATTTCTTTAAGGCTGTTTGTGTTTCCTAAGAAGACATTCAGGCTCTACCACAGGTTCTTGGGGTCATGGCAGGAGCTTATCTGGGATGTTTTGAAGTGAAATAAAATATGCTCAATGGCACATAACACTGTGGCATGAGAAGGCCAAAAAACTATGTATTCCCTGTAAGAAATGAATTGGAAGAAACCAAAGTAATTTGGTTAGACACTCACCTGTGAAACTCAAAAAATATATTTTTAAATAGATATATTCCCATGAGATATTTTAATTCAGACAAAATAGTGTTTTCTGAAGAGAAAGTATTTCCCTCTCTCACGCACCACACATGCACACAATGTTCACTTTGCTAGTTTCATTAGTGTCACGTGATTAGGGATTAATTAGAAAATGTAACATTGCATCAAGTTTGCTTTCTAATAGGTGATGTTTAATGGCACAGTGCTGTACCAATGATTTCTAATTAATGCTCAGTTTTGTCCTTTTAAGTATAGAAGGAAACACAAAACAGTAGATGTGTGTATGTATGTTGAAACACAGGTAAGGATTTTGGCAACCTGTTCATAGCATTCCTTTAAAAAACAGTACTCGGTGTTATATAGAGGATTAAACGATGGCAACATGATGGACGAAACTTGGTTCTTTTGATTATTCACTGTTACTTTATTGTAACCTCACTAGAATCAATCCAGATTTACATCACCAGAAAGGGAAAAACAATTTTGCTTTTATTTTTTTATATATCATCATATTGTACAGTTACACAGATCATAATCAGGGCTGGCCCAATGCCAAGAACCAGGGAGTCCTGGCCAATGATCTATGTGTTTTCCTGGCCTAGTGAGATAAATTACATCAGTTTCATAAAGAACAGCAACAAGGAGCAAAGCAGCAAGCATTGCATCTGGACACCTTTAACTTCTTAGCCTAAGTGATCTGATGCCCAGTTACACCTGGATTAGCTAAGAGCCATTTTTTGTATTATTTGTGGCAATCTTTGTCCTCTCTGCACATATAACAAGGTGTTTTATTGGATCTGTCACTATCCTGCAGAAAAAAAAAAGGACAATAAAAATAACAATTGAAATTACTATGCTCCTGCTCCTCCTCCTTCCTCTGCAGCTATTTGCTTTATTTATATTTTTACCAATACCAGAGGAGTTATATGAGTTTTTAAAAAGGGTTTGGGAATAGGCAAGCATTGCTTCCCCTTGAAGCAATCACTTCATGGACCGCTTTATTTCATGTCACAGTGTTACTATACAGTTCAGATGTCAGATATTTACATTGTAGGTTTTTTATTATTAATAGATTTTTCAATTGAGAAAGCCTGTGTTCTCTGAACTTAGTAGGACTTTATCTTTTCTTACCAGCGATGAGTGATTTATGTGGACAGCTCCTATTAATGCTAATGGAAAGCAAATGCGTAAATCTCTCCACAGTAGATAGATAGCAATCTCACAAAAGTGGTCCAAGCAAAGCGTGTCTTTGTACGGGGTCTAACCAGCAATTAGCATAAAAGATTGACATCAGCTCTAATTCAGTATTTATATGAGTACTGTTAATCTAAATACAGAATCAAATTAATCCCTTGTGTAACTCCAGTGCCTGCTTTGGAATTTCAGCACTGAAGATTGTGACCTACCCTGTCTTCAAATGTGTAAGCTAAATATAAATGCACAGTTTTTAAGGACTAGACTCTTATACCTTGTTCAGTCAGGGAGAGCCTTGTTACTTAAGCCAACCTGTATAGATCGTGTTACCTGATGTGTAAAGACATTTGAAAATTGATATTTGTAAAGGAGGCTGAAAGAATTACATGCTTTCTTGGGTTAGGCACCTAAAATACCACAGGAAGACAAGATCTTTCAGCAAAGTCCTTGAAGAACTAGGACAGAAAAAGAATTATTTGAAAGGGCCTTTCTATGACATTCTTGTAGGGAAAGGAGCTAAGGATTGGGTAAGGAAAGGAAAAAGAACACAACAAAGGCACTAGGTTTTAATCAGAAAATCATCAATGTTTTTTAGGTTGGATTGCTTTGGTTGAGAAATGTTTGTTTTTCTTTAAAAAATACTGCAAAGAAATACTAATATGGCTGATTCTTGAATGGAGCTCCATTTTAGGTAGAGCCCAGATACCATTTCACAACATAAAGTAATGGTAAATGATGGCCAGAGGTATACTGGGAAAGAAAATCAGGCTCAAGGGTGAGTTCTGCACAGCAGGACGTTGGTGTCTTCCATCCCACCACTGGCTGGATCTCAGGTTCAGACCAAACTCAAGACATAGGTGTGGGACATAATAAGATATAAACTCATAAACTTCTGTTTAACATTTCAAACAGAGGAAATAGGCTGGTGGATAGGTGAAGAGTATTCTCATAGGCAAGTTGATTAAGCATGGAGTAGATAAATGGACAGTGAGGTGGACTGAAAACTGATTGCACCGCCATGCTCAGAGGCTTGTGATAAGTGACATAAAATCCAGCTGGAGGCTGATACCTCGAGGTGTGCTCAGGGGTCAATACTGGGGCCAATACTATTTAACCTCTTCATTAATGATCTGGATGATGGAGCAGAGTGCACCCTTAACATATTTAGAGATGATATGAAACTGGGAGGAGTGGCTGGTACACCAGATGAGTGTGAATCACCAGTGTAATTCAGCTGTGTGCTGAAGGACTTCGACAGGCTGGAGAAATGAGCTGAAAGGACCCTTACGAAGTTCAACAGAAGCAATGACAAATCCTGCACCTGGGGACGAATAACTCCATGAACCAGTATAGGCTGGGGACCAACTGTCTGGAAAGCATCTTTGCAGAGGGGGTCCTGGTAGACAAGAGTTTCAACATGAGCCAACGATGTGCCCTCACAGCAAAGGTGACCAGCATCATCCTGGGCTGCATTAGGAAGAGCCTTGCCAGTAGGTCAGACTTGGTGAGACGCATTTGAACTGCTGTGGCCTGTTCTGGTCTCACTGCTGCAAGAGAGACATAGACATAGACATACTGGAGTGAGTCCAGCAAACGACCACAAACACAGTCAGGTGATTGGAGCATATTACATGCTGGGAAAGGCTGAGAGAGCTGGGATTATTCAGGTTGGAGAAGGGAAGGCTCATGGGTGATCTTATTCATGTGTATAAATAGCTAATGGGAGAGAGTAAACAAGACAGAACCAGACTCTTCTCAGAAGCTGACTGGACATGGGCCTGAGCAACCTGTTCAAGATGACCATGTTCTGTGCAAGGGGGTTGGATTAGATGATCTTGAGACATCCCTTCCAACCTCAGCTATTCTGTGATTCTGTGAACCCTTTGGGCTCAGTTCAGTTGACCACACACAGGACCTAGCAGCTTTTGAGATAAATAAGGTATCCTGCCTAGTTTGCATTTGCTTTTCCAGGTAGGATTTATGTTATATTTTCCAGCCCCACTGAGATTCCTCACTTTTGTCCATAAATGCAGGAAACTGTGAAAAGAGCAGCTGCCTTGCATCTGTTTTAGTTACATCTTGGTACCTGTGCCAATACAAGCCAACATACCGGTCTTGCGGCCGAAAGCAACATCATCACCCTGTGAAAGTCATGACTTCTGCTCTGAAAGTCTTGGCTTGCATATGAAATGGCAATGTGTCCCATTACTGTTCCCAATCAGAGCCATCTAGTTTTTGTATGTTTTCATTAATATGCAACCTACTGTATGTGACTGCTTGAACAGAGGGATGGGACAAGATGGTCTCCAGAGGTACCTTCCAATCCCAACAATTCTGTGATTCAGTGATCCTGTATCCTCAAACTTTCCTCCAGAAGAGTAGCTGGGAGTTGAGCTCATGCTTTTATATGGGGATGGTAGGTGGAACCATATTTAGGGATATGGTTGGTTCTCCAACTGATGCTCTAAGTGTACTTCAGAGTTCAAGAAGTCAACTTTCAAAACTGTGGTTCTCTTTGACTTCCATTGATGTGAAATCACTGGCAATTGGGATACCCAAACCCTTTCCCTAGCTACTCTCCCAAGACAGAAATTTAAGAAAGCATGTTTTAAATCAAACTTGCATAGCTATTTAACAAGGAAGAAAAATAACCAGAACAATTTGGACAAGAAACTGACTGAGAAAGTGGAATTAACCTCCTGTCTTAATGAAAGTAATTAAAACATTTTATTGGCTGGGATCTCAGTTTTAAACAGCATTTACAAGGTATCTGGTCCATGATTCTTATCTCCCTGTAGGGGCACTGCAGAGCTGTCTGGTGACCTATGTTAAACAAATCTAGTCCCTTAGGTTGCTTCCATCCTAGTAAATCAAAGTGTGCCAAAGAACATTCCCAGGCCCTGCAATGGAGTTAGCTATATAGTTGCAGCATAAAAATGGTCTCTGCCACACCAATCAGTGCTTTCCCAGTAAGTCCTGAACGTGGCTCAGAAGATAACAGGGCCAGGGAATGATCCAAAAAGGTAGATTCAGTGCAGCCACCCTTTTCTGAAGATCAAGAGAATTTAATAATATTGACGTGACTAGACCCCACCAGTTGGCCACAAGGTTAGACTGGCTTAATTGCATTTTATTTTACTAGTATGCTGTAGTCTAACTCCAACAGAACAGTCTGCAGGAATCAGCTTTTTGTTGTATTCTCAGGAAAGAGCACCTTGGACCAAATTACGCAATTCTTTGAAAGAACACTGCTGGCTTTGATCCCTGTTTGTCCCCAAGATACAGGGTTGCCTTTGGAGCAGCTTAAAAAAAGCTGCTCTACTGCATACGTAACGTGCTAGCACACCGGTCAGTGTGGGCATGCAGGGTCCAAAGGCTGTGCTTTGGGCAAAACAGAGTGATGAGGGACAAGTGTGACTGAGAGTGTAAGAGATGGCACAGACCCATCCAAATCACTTCACATCTAGCATTAACCGGATCAATGAACAGGGCTTTGAAGTTAGGTAATGGAAGAAACAAGTGCTTCTGCAGCCTCTGTCATGGTGAAAGTGACTATGGAAGCATTTTGTACACTTCTCTTCTTACCTTATCCAGGACAGGCACCAAACTGGGTAAAAATATAGAAGCAATCAGTGGAACATGTTTTCTCAGGCACATCGGGCGTATATAGAGACAACAGGGTGGTGGCCAAAGGTGTAACAGATCCTAAGATTTGGGAACTACTTGAAGCATTTGGCTCTGTACAATCAAAGGAACATTTTTTTTTCCTGAGGGCAAGGTTGCTCCGTTTCTTTTCCCTTTCCACATTTCCAGTCAATATAGGCCTTAAAACGTCATTTTTTTAGCCTTACTGATTGTATTGGTGCTTGTAGGCCCTGAAATATTGAGGTACATAAAGATCTGCTCATAGAAATCTCTCTCAAATCTCTCTACCTTCATAAGGTTCTTCAGAATCCAAGAGCAGTGCTCTGAGATGAAGGAGGACTTCAGTCTTCAATGATATCCTGACTGGCAGTCTTGTGAGGACAACCAAAGACAGCAGAGAAACATCAGTTGTCTTTCTGTAGCTGCCATCACTCAAAATCAGATATGGAAAGTTTCCCAAAGAATATGAGGAAAAGGTCAGTTCAGAATGGACTGAATGCAAAATAGGTCTGCTGGGTCAAGTATCCTGTGTCTGACTGAGCTCAACAAAGGGTGCCTAAGGAATTGTATAAGGTGGCAAGTACATGGTAATATCTCCTAGGTAGTTATTCTAGCTTCTGGTGATTTATGGCTCAGGAATTTCTGAGTCTTTCTATTTAATAGTTGTTGGTGGATTTTTCTACCTTTTTCTACCTGTCTCAATATTTTTTACCAGAGAAGACAATCTACTTGAAGTGGTGATAATATTATTTATTTACAGATGTATTTCAAAGAGACTGTGTCTCCAAACTAAAAAAAAAATTAAAAAAAAAAAAAAGGAGAATTAAAGAATAGTCTTATGATCAACTATCCTGTTTAGTGCCCTGTTGTTAACATCCAATTATTTGCAGTCTGCAGATGCCATTTTATAACCACTGCAGTAGCCAGTCATTTCTGAAATCTGCCATCTTATGCTCTTGAATGCCATCAGAGTGATGCATACTCATTATGTGCCTTGATGCACCTCACACTCCTATTTTAAAAAGCAAAACAAGTAATTCCAGAAACACAATGACAAAGGAAAACAGTGTTTCTGTTTTTTCTTTGACTTGACTGACATTATAATTGAATTGGATGGATCTTTTCTTTTATCTCTACGTATCTCTACCCGTAGAAATAAGACTGCCACAAAGTAGTTGAGCAATGGCAAGCAGGCTATCACAGCTTGCATCCAACCATACACACCAGGTTCAGAAGCTTTCAGGCTGAGTTTATCCATTTTCTCCCAAAACATCTTTTAAAATGAAATTTATAAAGCACAGAATTAGCCGTGAGAGACCTACCCGTGAATCAAATAGTGTGGCATCCATCCAGGGAAAGCCACTTGGCAGGGGAAATTCATCCCCCAGTTCAGCTGCCTAATTTTGATGATTGCAGTGTGGGAATTTGTATGTGTACTTAGTGCCTAAGCTCTCATCGTTGTCAACAAAAATCGAGAGCTCAATTCACTTTGACTCGACACAGTTTTTTGGTGCTGCCTGAGACATCCAAGGGCCTGTGAGACATCCATGTGGGACTGACAGATACAACAGTGGACTTACAGGAGACCCATGCTCTTCTAGTGAGGCAGCTGGATGTAAGATGAGACCTAGGGGCATCTCAGATAGCACTGGATACCTGCGTGTGGGTGGCTAAATCAAGACCTTCATCAGTGTTGTCAGTGGGAGTCTAGAGAGCAGTTCAACACACCTGAAGGCAGATGCCTACTATTATGTAGGTCTGTAGTTAGGAATCTAAAATTTAAATCTGTTCATCTGCTCTAGTCGTCTGAGCTATCATTATAATTAATAGAGATCCTGTCCATACAAGTTGATGGAGACTGGAAAGCAGTTCAGCTCACACTAGAAATACCTACCTGCATTTGGTCAGGTCAACTACTCTCTGCACTCCACTGATGGTATCGATTGGATCTTCATTGGCTCTGACTCAAATCAGAGGCAGCACAAATGCAGACATGCACTTCTGAGGCACCTAAATGTAGGTGTTTGGGTCTGAATCCCACCTACAGACACTCACTGGAACAAAATGATCGTGTTTGAGCCTTGCTTCATAAGGAATTAACTTGAGAAGCCTCATAAGAAGAAATGGAGAGTGCTAAGACACTGAATACCTCGTCACATCCCCACATGCAGACACTAATTCTGCTTTTGAATCACATTCATCTGCCGTTTCATTCACACCTACTCACACTGTGACAACTTATGCTGTTGAATATAAGCCTCAAGTCCCTCCCCACCCCACGCCTCAACATATCCAAATTAATTTATTTAAAATACTAAAAAGTCCTTGGTCTTAAATTTTTTAACAGGAGCCTGTGCTTATTCTATTAAAAAAATTAATCTGCTAGGATGTCTTTAATCAGCCAAGTCACACAAAGGCAAAATAATGACACAGTAACTTTAAGGATCCTTGACTTTGAGCTGCCTTTTATAAGCATGGACGGCAGAATAAAAAAAATCAAAAGCAGTAAAAACTTATATTATTTCTGTCAGTAGCTCCTTTTCAGAAAATGTTGTGAAAACAATCTCTGTGTGGAGGAAGCAACATACTGAGCAACAAGCCTCAATCACAGGAAGTTCATTTTTTTCCTTGGCGCGTCGCCCAGTGCCATCAGAACTAATTAAAAACAGAGCCACGCTGGTAGGAAGCTCAGTGTTTGGGTTTTACAATAACGGAGCAGCAAACCAGGGGGACGTCTAATGAGAATAGTTTCCGAGTTTGTTTTCTAGCATTGGGCAACTATGTCAATTACTGGAACTACAGCTCAGGGCCAGCAACCATGCTGAGACATGAAAGAGTGTTATTTGCTGTACAGATTGAGCTGCTACTTTGATGCATGTGTTCTGCATGTCACTTGTATACTGGTGCAGTTCCTTGGCTCATGACTAAATAGGAAGAGGCTGATGCCACCTTGCTCTTCTTGTCTGAGGCTAGATCAAATGTTACGAGACAGGGCTTTCCCCCAGATCATTAGATATGCTCCAGTTAAAAAATGAAATATGTCCTCTTGTAAGGATTCTACTTGTAATGAAGGATCTGACTTGCAAAGGGAATTATCAGCCAGGGACTTAACCCTTTGAGGGTTAGAGGAAAAGACAGGTTGACCTGAATATTTTAAAAGCAACCCCCATGACTCAAACAATCCCTCTCCCAAATGAAAATCAAAAAATAATGCATTTAAAACAAACACATGACTGCAAAATCCCTCATATGCAATTTTTACCCTTACAAATAGCCTATTTAATATGTCTCTGGAATTAATGTATATATTAAATATTTTATGCTCTTATTTTAGGATTATTATTAATTTTATGAGCAAAGAAAACAGAAGTGAGAGAGGACAACAGGCTGCAGCTAAGGAAAAGGTTGCTGCAAAGATGAAGGAAATAACTTGTTTTCCATATCCACTGGGAATAGAATGGGAAGCAATGGGCTTAAACTGTAGCAAGGAAGATTTAGGTTAGTCATTAGGTAAACTTTCTAAGTGTAGACTACCACTGCCTGGGGAGGTGGTGGAATCTCCATCATTGGAAGGGTTTAAGAGTAGGTTAAACAAACATATGTCATAAACAGTTTGATATAGAAGATCCTCCCTTGGGGGAGGAAGATGGACTAAACGATCTCCTGAGGTCCTGTACAGCCCAATTTTCTCTGCCTATTTTTACATATTGCACCTGAATCTTTGCAAGTGAAAGCTATAATAAAATAGCAACACTTTGCCTATCGGGAGCAGCCTCTACCTTAAAGCACTAAAATTAAAGATTTTCATGCCCTATACTGAAATGCTTTCCTCTGGTTTAATACATAAGCTACATCTTTGTGCAGCAAATTAATTAAGGCCAACAGCAAACTAATCAAGGCCAGAATATGGGTCCAGACCTTGCAATTAGGTCAACCATACTGTTAAATTGCTTGTTTGGTTCACAGCTTAGGCCAGTTGGTGCTTCTCCAGAGAGTGCCTGGGCCTGGGTCAAGGATAGCACTGTCCAGGGGCCGTTCCCAATAGACAGCTTGCATGCAGCAACCTGTTTAGATGTAAGAGAGTTTAGCCATGGATACAAGCTACACTGTGCCAGCTGGCTTCAAGGTAGATAGCCGTTCCTGTCCCCTTTTATTTACTACTATAGATGCTGATGTACTTGTTTAAGAAGACAAAAGGTAAAGCCAACAGCCTAAACCATGAAACACTAATATTTAACTCTGTGTATCAAGATAACTCTGCATCAAGAACACACAGTTAATGGAAATGGTTGAGAATAAATAAGTTATATGGTCTAATGGCTGAAGCACTAACCTGATACACTGAAGAACAGTTTTCGTCCCCGTGCAGGGAGGCCATGGACCCATCACTTCTGTGTCGGTTCTGCTAACTGAAAGTGTCTTCTTTGCGAAGAAGAAAGCCATCTTTGCAAAGGATGCTGAGATGTTATTAAAGTTATGTGAGATCTGTCTGCTCTCATCATTACTATTATATGGTCGTACTAACTAGGATTAGTAGGCTTACTACCCATTGTAACTAGTATCTCTAGCCATCTAACTTTTGAAATAATTCAATCTGCTTTATACAGCCTTGGCACAATATTTTTTATTGCTAAGTAAATATTAGTTAGGTATATTCTGAAAATGTCATTATCACTGCAGTTTTGTTTGTGTCCTTGTTGCTTTCTTGTGTTACACAATTGGCATTTGCTTCATGTAGCACCTTCTGGTGTCTTAGGCTGAGATCCAGAAACGTGGGTAAGATACTGAATAACACTGTTGTAGGTTCACTGCTGTAAGCTTGCTTTGTAATGTATTTATCATCATTGTTATTGGTCATTGGTGGCTTTCTCTTGACTCTGTGGGTCACCTCCTGTATTGCCCTCCAAAGTCCTCCTGCATGCATATCTCCTTCCATTTGTGCTACAGGCAACACACAAATCTCTTTGCTATCAGGATGGTAATCACTTTTACTAATTATACAGTCTCCATTGACTATAGAGAGAGTCTAGGTTGAAACCTAGCTCTTTAAACTAGTTTCCTAACTATGCATTCAACTTAGACAATGTGAATCCTAGTTGATGTCCTGTTGTGCTCCTAAACAGTATAATAATATGAGTAAATGAGACCCTGTAACCATGAGACCAAGTTATCTCCAGCTAGTGGGACTCATCCTTTTTTCTAGCTATTTACTATCACTCCTGCTACCTTAGACAGGATTGGTGGGGCAAAATTGTATCTACTGTATGAGTTTCCTAAACACAATGGAGTGACTGCAGGACAAATTGTCTTGTTTTCATGAGCCAATTTAGACTTTCAGTTCTATTAACAAAACCTAGTGTCTTCAGAGGAAATGATACATAAATGTATGAGACACTCATTTGTATCAGACTTATTTTGTCTTTAATGGCAAATATTGCATGTTATCTTAAAGGTATTCAACCTCACTATTTTATCACCTTACTTCTGTTCCAGCATGAGATAAGCTAAGACATATTTCTCTGCATTTACAGAAGATGAAAAAATGTAATTATTTGCCACAACTCAGTTAACAGAACACACCCATAACCCTCTGTAACTTCCTCATATACCTCAATGCTTATTCTTTCACTGCCTGTTCAGCTCATTTGTTAACTGGTACTATCATCTATGTCAAGAACTTTGAGCAAAGCCACAGCTTTCATTTAAACAAGAAGTTGGTCTCTTGCCTGTATGTTTGACCGACCTTTTATTACTTCAGTAAAGGTCTGGGTCCCAATTCACCATGAAAGTAAATGGATACAATTGTGTTGACTTCAGTGGAATTGCACACACTTAAGCCAACGGTGAATTTGGACCTCAGTAACTACATTTCCTTTTATAAGGCTGGTGGATGAGTGCTTGGGGAACAGTTAGGTTGTCAAATAAAGACAACAGCTATATCTTTCTAGACTGTATTTATAGTGTATGCTTCCTACCAGGCTATGCCCTGCTGAAGCCAATTGTCCCAGGTTTTATTTCAGTCAGATCAGAGAAAATGAGAAATAGTTAAGGATGAAATATGAGGCATTATAAAAATGATGTTACTAACTGATTGCAGTATGATGATCTTGGTGTAAAACAAATCAAAAGGCAGCTGAAGCCCTCCTACCTTCCCTGGTCATGATTGCTTTCTTCAAATCATGCTGATTACTGTGGTTAAACCAAGTTGACAATTTTTTTTTTCTTTGTTTTCCAATTGACTGTAGGTCAATGGAGAATTTGGCTAAGCACAAATAAAAAAAAAGGATTTTGGACTAAATTAAAAGTTAAGTATCAGGTTGAAATTCTTTAAATAAAAGCAGTGTCTCATTTCTTTGATTATACCTATTGCAGAAAATTAAACAGTACCAAGGCTCAGATTCAGGCACCAGAGCTCATTATGGTCCCTGGTACAGTTTTGTTCAGGGAAAATTAGCACTATTTAAACAATTCCCAGGTACAGTTCACATGCTGGGGTGGGCCTAAAACTATTCCTAACAAGCAGGGTACATGCAGCCACAGTGATCTGAGGCTATGGGGGTTTCATAATATGGAAGTGACCGGATCATGCAGCTGGCCAGAAAGCAGAACCTGGAATTATTTAGTTTACTGGTATATATGTAAACTTTGTGGCTGAGTTAGGATATTTGGGCTCAATCCTCCTGTCTGTTTGTGAAAGAGGAGTATTTTAGCAGCTCAGGACAGAAGCCTAATCATGGAGTGATAGTTTATCTCTGAGGATGGATCCATCTGTTCTCTCAGCTTAAGTTGTTCTCCTATATATATAATAATGTATATTGATTGTGCCAGGGAAAGAGAGACAGCTGATGGGGTTTTTTTTGGCACAAGAATGTTTGGTCTGTATCAATCCAGGGAAAGCAGTCTGTCTGTCCCATCCCATCCCATCCCATCCCATCCCATCCCATCCCATCCCATCCCATCCCATCCCATCTTTCTGGTACTCTTGACTGCAGAAGTAGATTTGACTTGTGGTATGGTTAGACAAAGGTCTGGTCTGAGTGAACCAAGAGGTCTCCAATAATCCCCTCCAATTATCTGTGAAATTTGATGCTTCCCACATAACCCCCCCTTAACAACCTGTGAAGTCCAGCCATCCCTCACAGAGAGGTGACTTTTTTTTCTCAGCTTCTTACACTGCTACCTGTCACAACCAGCAGTTTCTCACATCATGTCCTGTAGCTTCACAGGACCTGTTCAACAGCTTTGTCACACCCCTGCAGCCTTAACAAGGGACAAGTTTCCCATCTAACCAGTAACCTAGGTTCCTGTTGTAGTCAATAGACTCTATCTCCAGAAAAGGGGATGAAAATTGTTCTCTGCATTGGTTACAGAAAAAACATGACTAAACATCTAATTTTTAGATGAGGAAATTTAGATGAACTCAATGTGACTTGATGTATCTCTTCTGCCATAATCAGAAAAACCTGCTTTGGTTCTGCCCAGGTAAGCCCAAACCCAGAATGTCTGGGAGTTCAACACTGAGACACTGCAGCTAAGTATTCAAGTAACAATTGATCCTAGACCTGAATGCAGTCTAGCTATATTAATGGGATGTTAAGACAACTCTGATCTACCAAATGGGGCTTAGTAACTCAGGTTTGACATCGAGTTTAAATAGCTATTTTGCTTCTAGTCCGTGCAAAGCTGTACCAGTTCAGGCATGGCTGCACTGCAATTTGTCTTGTGAAGTCCTGCTGAACAGGAGATAAAAGTGACCCTGCAGCTCAGTCATTAGAGACCTTCTCTTTTTGAAGACATTAATTCCTATAGGAAACTCATCCACTCTGATATGTGATAATGATGTTCATGTTACTATAGATTTCAGGAGGATCAGGATGAGCTTTACGTGCAGTACTTCAGTTCAAAACACATTGACTGCATTACTCTTTCATTACCTCTTCTGTCCCCCCCCCAGTATTAAGAACTAGTTTAGAAGCAATTTGTCTGTGTGGTTCAATTTTTAATGAGCACTCTTCTCTTGCTGAAAGATAGGATCACCAACACTGACTTTCAGTTTCACTTGCTAAGACAAGAATAGTTGTTTTCTCACATGGCTTTTTTTGTTTAACTTCTGGATGTTATCAGACACACCTTTTTCCCCTAGCCAATATTGTATTTACTTATTTAAAAAAAACAGACCACTTTCCAATAAGCACTGTTCTCTGAATTATGCAAAACACAGAAATCAGGCTGGTTCATGTCCTGGATGAATCGACTGTTGTGTTTTAAGGCCATGAAAGAAGTGGCTGTCAAGGTAGGTGGGTGAAGATAGTCTGATGGAGAAATTCTGCATTGTTGTTCGGTACCAAGGAGATAACCTGGAGATGGTGATCAGAGGGAAATGGAAAAAGGAAGTACAGTCTTGTTGGCAGGCAGACTAGAGAACTGGATACCAGGAGTGGAATTAATCTCACTGAACTTTGCAACATACATGTTTACCTCT
This sequence comes from Mycteria americana, assembly GCF_035582795.1. Lineage (NCBI taxonomy): Eukaryota > Metazoa > Chordata > Aves > Ciconiiformes > Ciconiidae > Mycteria > Mycteria americana. The sequence goes on along the minus strand of NC_134367.1, from coordinate 5,109,290 downwards.
GAGCCTGTTGTCCTGAATTCCCTTCACAGCTGATCACCGAGATAAAAGGAACTGTGCCCTAGAATAGCTTTTTCTATGCTGTAACACGCTGTTGTCCTGCACCTGGGTTGGGGCAACCCCTGGTATCAGTACAGGCTGGGGGATGAAGGGATGGAGAGCAGCCTTGTGGAGAAGGGCTTGGGGGTACTGTTGGATGAAAAGCTGGACATGACTTGGCAATGTGAGCTCGCAGCCCAGAAAGCCAACCATATCCTGGGCTGCTTCAAAAGAAGCATGGCCAGCAGGTCAGGGGAGGTGATTCTGCCCCTCTACTCCACTCTGGTGAGACTCCACCTGGAGTACTGCATCCAGCTCTGGGGTCCTCAGCACAGGAAAGACATGGACCTGTTGGAGCGGGTCCAGAGGAGGGCCACAAAAATGATCAGAGGGATGGAACACCTCTCCTACGAGGACAGGCTTAGACAGTTGGGGTTATTTAGCCTGGAGAAGAAAAGGCTCTGGGGAAACCTTATCGTGGCCTTTCATTACTTAAAGGGGGCTTATAAGAAAGATGGCGACAAACTTTTTAGCAGGGCCTGTAGCGATAGGACAAGGGGTAATGTTTTTAAACTAAAAGAGGGGAGATTTAGACTAGATATAAGGAAGAAATTTTTTAACATGAGGGTGGTGAAACACTGGCCCAGGTTGCCCAGAGAGGTGGTAGAAGCCCCATCCCTGGAAACATTCAAGGTCAAGTTGGCCAGGGCTCTGAGCAACCTGCTCTAGTTGAAGATGTCCCTGCTCATGGCAGGGAAGTTGGACTAGATGACCCTTCCAACCCAAACCATTCTATGATTCTATGATTCTATGAAAAGAACCTAGATGACTAAAATTCTTGTTAGTTTTGGTAAGATGAATCCAAAGTTTGATATCTAGCCATGGAGCTAAGGCATGCAAGTCAGAAGTTTAAACTCAGGAAAGGTGGTAAAGTTGAAAATGTGATCCAAGCAAGAAAGCAATGAAGACAATAGAGCAGACAAAGGAAGCAATTGCTTGTCAGAGTTTCAGTAGTTTAGGGGAAAAGTAATAAGTGTTAATGTAAAGCACAAATACATAAAATACTGTCCAGGCAGTGTCAAACTAGTTGAGCAAAGCACATTGACTGTGTCATACTCTATACCTGCTCCACAAAGTGCTGAGACAGTAAAACTATTAGTCTGGCTACTTCCGGAAATAAAAAACAAATTTAAATAATAGTAATAATAAACCCCCCACATAACCAACAAAAATCCCAGTCTTCCTTTTCTTTGCTGAACTGAGACTCTTGCTTAATAGCAGAAGAGGGATTTCAGGGGAACATGGCAGCAGCTAGCATTGTTTGTTTTCCACTGTAATTTTAACCAAATGTTTCTTTCAGGCAAGGTATTTCTCCAGGGACATTGCTAGAACTTCAGACTATTATCAGGAAAGGAAAAAATAGTCAAAGCTGAAATATAAAGAAGAGATGGATGAAGACAAATGCACTTGGGCTGGTTGTGTTCAATGGAAGTCCTCTCACAGCTGGCCCAGATTTTGCTGCTGCAGCCCAAGAACACTCTGAGATTGCATTTGGGAATACTGTGAGCATTTGAGCTTCTCCCATTAAAATTCAGATGAAGGAGGAGGGATTTACTGACTCTCCTTCACATCTTTGTATTATCATCTTAACCTGCAGGTAAATGATGTGATAGCAATTCTCTTCAGTTGCAGTGGTTCATAATCTGTTCAGTGTGGATGGAGTCAAAGCTATAAGGTTAAAATACCAAAAAAAAACTATATCAAGTTTCTAACTATGTCTCAGTAAAACTTGGCCTTTGATTTTTTAATGTGATGTTGGTCTTTCTTTGAAAATAAGATGAATTTTGTCTTGCTAGGAGTCATGCATTTGTCTAGGAGTGTAAACCAAAGGAGAACTTGCCCAATTAAGTTGCTCAGGATATTTGAACAGATCAATGGCTCATGTTTGTCAAGTTTAATCTGCAATTGTCTGACTAGGTGTAGAGGCCTACAACGCAAATGTCTATAATGCAGATGTCTATGTTAGAGTTGGTTGTTTAGACCCTCTGTAATAGCAGTGGAGAGAAAGAGACCACTCTGGTGTGGGAGTTTGTTCATCCTTAGAAAGCGGGTCAGATGAATCGCACCCTTAAAACTGTTTTCTCCCATTGAAAGGAAGGGGAATCTACAGTAACAAATTTGGAAGTACAATGTAGACAACAAAAAGTAGGTGAAATGTATTTGAGTGCGTTTTCTGAGATTATCAGTTTTGGGAAATCCTAGAGGTAAAGTTAAATCTGTCTGGAAGTCTGCTTTCCTTTTTTGTTTGTTTTGTTTCTTCCTGAGGACAGCTGTGAAAAACTGTAGGGAACAGGAAGATATTAATAAGAGTGATTGGGAATGTGTTTGTAGAGAGATTGAAAACACACAGGTGAAGCAGGCAAGTCACTGAGGCTTACTGAAAGATACAGTAAAACAACCATGGGACTGCAGCATCCCATGTGCCACTTCTTTCCAGAGGGAGTGAGAAGTTTATCTTGCAGCACAAGAAAGAAAGAGTGGCTGGAGATGCTGTACAAAATTACTTCCCATAAGAGGAAAACAGTGAAGGGAGTGGGAAATAGAGCATGGGAATATCAAAGACAGAAATGTAGAGAATGAAATGTAAGAAATGATAAGATAAAGTAAGAAATGAAGACTGATTGGTAACATAGCAAAGACAATTGGAAAACAAGACTTATGTATGGCCAAAGCCTAGTTCAGGCTCATAATTTCGGGAGAATCATATGTTCTTTATCCATAACTTGTGAGGTAGACATCTTTTTTTCTAAAGGTTATAAAAGGAAATTTGTATCCACCTTTTTTTTTTCTGAATATTACAGTTCAAGCCCTGATCAAAAATAACTTTCCACACAGTCTCCAGCACAAAAAGGGAAATGTTGAGACCTGAGCCATGGTGTGAGATTCAGAGATTTTTCAGCCCAACAGTACCTCCTCCTAAATTACATCAGCACAAAACAGAGGAAGATCTGTCTCATTGTCTTGAGTTTTCAATTTGGAGATGTACTTTTCTATTTATCTGTTTTGCGTGTTTAAGGTTGTTAGGCAAGTAAGAGTCTACTTTTTTTACTGTGCGGAGGTACCTCTCTGATTCCTACTGAACTAATTCACCCTGTGGTTCCTACAGCAGTGTGCATGCTTGCTTATGCCTGTGATTTTATTCATTTGCCTCGGGTATAAATACGCAGTACTGTTGCCAGCTCAGTGTACACAAGTTTACAGAAGTAATCCACATAATAATCCAAATACTTTCAGATTAGTGCGACAGGCACTTTCTTACTTTTCAGCATTGGTAATCCTACCTTTTCACTTCCCAAACCATTATGATTGTCAGCCAGATAAGGGTTAGCGGGAAAAGATATATTCTCTTTTAAGAGCTGTTCCAAAGTTAATCTTATTGCAAAGCTCTCCATAATTTATTTACTGAAAATGATTTAAAAAATCAGATTGGGGGAGGGTGAGGGTGATGTCTAACTTGTGTGCATGGAATAAATGAGCATTCTTAGTTTAGTATCTTCTGGACAAATGTCGATATGACAAAAATAATCCCTACGACTGGGAATATGAGGGGCTTTTTCTGGCACACCCATCTACAAAGCCAAAGACTGAATGAGGACGTGAGGGCAAGGAACTGAGATATTCTTTGATCCTAAGCACCAGGATATAATTATAATATTTGGGACAATGTGGGAAAGATGATTATAGTTCCTTCCCATGTTCTGTGATTAAATAAGAGCATCAGTCTCAAAAGCAGACAGTTTTATACCTTTCTTTAGTTTTTATGTGTCGTGTAAAGCAGAAAAAAATATTTGCTTCCATGGTCACAAGACTATTGAGAGAATAAATCCATTGATGGCTAATGCCAGATAATAATTGGGCCCACGTAAGCAGAAGCTAGGTAGGCTGGTGTGTGAAAGAACACATTCAAAGCATTGAATGGAAGTTTCAAAAATGTTCAGTATTATCCTTTTCTGACTGAGATTTTTACCACTGATTTGACTGAGAATAGAATTATATCAGTGTCAGATATTTATGTGAATCACATCTGCAAGATAGAACTTGCCCCTGTCTTATAGGTCAACTCTGGGGATGGTTTCATGCCATGAAATTATTTTTGATATTAACATTACAAAAAAATGAAATTTTTCAAATTTCTTAGACGGCATCTGATAAATTTTAAGAGCTAAGTTGGACATTTTATGTACTGTCTCCTTGTTCTCAATACAATTCTCACATTAAAAAACACAAATTACCATGCTATTTTCATAGATGCTCCACATTTGCCATTTTAATGACAAAGATCATAAAAAAGAAAGGTTCAGGATATACTCCCTACACTCTTCTGACATGCTAATAAGCATAAGAAAGTAGCTAATAGCCAGTCAGAGGTGTTGAAGTTGCAGGATAAGATCCATGTAGTCAGTGTCCTTAAAACATATTGCAACAGGGTAGAAAATGATTCATACTGTCTCCTAAGTCTCCTCCAAAAACACAGTAGAAAATGTGAAGAAGGTAAATTCAAAAATATGTTACACAGACAGAAGTTTTCAAGTGACAGATAGATCTGGAGATGAGAAAGTACTGCTATACTGAATTATCTGGTAGATACGATGATATTTAACAGGGTTGTTTGATTGTTTTTGGCATTTTTTAAAATTCAGTTTTAAAACCTTTTAGGTGATTTTTTTTTTAGTATCATCTAGTCCACCTCATCATTTGGAGGGGAGGTGACATTATTAGGACATGTTTTACTGATGTTGGCTCTACATCTCCCTTCTCTTTTTTCTGTCTGTGATAAATGTAACCCAGAGATAAATGTAACCCAGTGATAAGATATAATGTAACCCAGTGAGAGCAAAATGCTGCAATCCAAATCCAGGCTTTTTTTCTCAGTTAGACACATTCTTGATATTTAAATAAATGAGATAGACAATAATAATAGATAAGAGACAGGATGATTACAGGTGAGGAGCTAAAACACAGAGCAATGAAGTGTTTTATGAAATGTCAGACAAGAGGCTTATTGAACAGATAAGAACTATTCCAGCTGGGGCTACGCTGGGCTAACCTGTCTTTTAAGAGAACTTAAGAAAAATAAATGAGAAAAGGAAAAATTGATTGGTCCATGTGACACTACAGATAATTATTATTAAGTTTTTAACATCTCAGGTTTGATGAAATCCTTTCCAGACAAAGACTAGATTTTTCTAAAACTGTCCTGGGCTTACCCATGAACCATGTTGGGGCATAGTCTGGGAGAACGTCGGTTGGCATAGGTCAAATCCATGCAAGGGAGTATCCTAACAAGAGTATAGAAAGATAAGGACCCTGGCTTAGGCCATGTCCAAACCCTGTTGAGTTTACTAGTACGGACAGAGGTGTAAAAACCAGTAATCTTAGAGCTTCACAGATTTCTGTTATGAAATTAAGAGTTTCAAAGCTTTACAAATGTTGACTCTGTCTGGGTCAAGTCCCACTTCTGCAGCAAGGAGTATAAATACCCAGAGGAGTCTGGTTGGAGACAGAGTTACCCAAACCAGTTTTCTTGCTCTAGGATTATGACTTTATCCTAGGAAGAGCTAGGATGAACCCCCAGGCTTTGTGGGGTTCTGGAAGCTGCCTTTATATGTCCCATAAAGAGAACATTCTTGTTAATTCATGGTTCTTACTTTCAGCAGTGACACTGAAATGATTTCAGTTTCTCTGAGCCACAGGGGGTTTCTCATTGATGTGAAATATTGCAATGGTTTTGTTTCAGGCCAATTTAGACATTTACATTATATTTAAAGAACACTAGAATTTCCTGACAACTGAAAATCCTGCTCTTCAGCCAAATATAATTGGTTTTATTCCATCATTTGAGACTCCAAAGGTTAGAATGAAGCAGAATATGACTGATTTTCCATCTTGGCTGTATTGTCCCTTATTTGTCAGAAAAGGATTGTGAAAAATTATATCTAATCTCAGAAAAGTTTTTGGCTGGTTTGTCTCCCTGCTATAACAATGTGTGATGGGATTTGCACCCTGGGAGTCACAGCTGGGGTCTCTTGAATGCAGAGGCTAAGTGAGGTAGACACACCAGTCCAACCATTTGGCACAAACAGAGGAAAGTCAAGCCAAGAAATATCTCCAGCCTGTTGTCCTAGAAAGGCTGAGACATGAGACATCTGGTCTTGTTCACACAAAGACAATGTTCTTACAAATGAATGCCCATTACGTAATTAGATCCAGTTCTGCAATTGTGATCACAATCTCTTCCCTCACTGTTAGCAAGACCTAGTCTGATCACTTTTTAGGTCTGTGTAACTGTGACTATGGACAACCTGCAGAAATGTTCAAAACGTTCTCCTTTCATTTGCTTCTAGACTAAAAGAAAAAAAAAAAACAGAAAGGCCAATTGAGGAATTGGTCATTCCAGCAACCCATGGCAGAGTGAGTGTAGGTAAGAAGGCTGTTTGAAATTTGAATGTGTATTCTGTGTGGACTGTACTGAACTGATGCTTAAGCTCTTCTCTCTGGTGTAAGGTTCACTTTCCTAAGACTCCAGTTCTTTAATATATTTTTTTGATGCAACTGTGGACATTACTCTGGCAAGTTCCACAGACTTCAATAAATGTGTCCTTCTGAATGAAGCTCAGCACAAACCATAGTTTTGCTAAGTCAGACTTTTTCTAGAAGGAGGATTGTATCTTCTGTCTCCTTTTGAAGACTGACGCAGGGTGCCCTTAAGCAAGCAGGACTGATAAAGTCACAGGAGGTGCTACGCTCAGAAACAAAGTAGCTCTGTTCATATTTTTACGTGGATTGGTATGCATATAACATAAAGAACATCCTCTTTCTTTTGCAATGGGTCCTGCATTAAGCTATTTCTGTCAGACTTGAGTCGGACCTCCTTTTAAAGCTTGACCATGTTCACATCAATATTACTCTGTCCATCCCACGTAATATAAAATCACCTGCTGTCCGTAAAGACAGAACTTTTTGTTATACAACCGCAGAACAAGAGTGGGTGATGTAGGTTCAGCTCTTTGCTGTTGACAGGCAGGAGCTGTGTTGTTCCAGGAGATGACAGGAGTCTTTTCATTTCTCCCATGGTCTGGAGGCAGGCAGCAAGTTGCTGTACCACTGGAAGAATAACACTCCTGCATGACTATAAAGTTTTTCCACTTGGTAGAGTTTCCTGGAAGGAGCCACCATCTAAGCTACCTCCTGTCCTTTCTTTCTTGTGCTCCTTTCCCATGACCTGGGAAAGGGATGCTAAGGAGTGACCCAGGGGTCATCCCTGGTAAGGGGTGATCATGTTATTTAGGTCATGGATTTGTGCAGACAACCTCCAGTACTTGCTTGCTAAGCACTAAGCAAGCTCTAGCCCATAATATCACTGTGCCATCGTCTTTGTCTAAACGTGTGTTTAGAGGAGGAGTTGTCTGATTTTTGGAGAAAGAATAAGTAAGAGAGAAAACGCCTACAGCATAATTAAAAAGTTGTTGCTCTAATTTTTCTCCTCACTTTAGAATCCTCTGTTGGCTTTAATTAAGTGCTTGAATTAAGATCGTAAGGCAAACACTATTTGATGATTTTTTTAAAAAATGAAAGCAAGCTCACTCACCAGGTGGGTTTCTCCTCAGGTGCTCACTGCTCTAATATAGACAATCCACATGGGCATCTCTGCAGGCAGTGTGCTCTCTTCTTGACTGCTGGGGGGCTCAGAAGAGGTGCTTGTCCGCTCCTCTTCCCTGCTGTCCCCAACTGTGTTGTGAGAAGATGTTCGCAGTTCTGTGAGCATTTGAAGGATATGTGCAGCGAGGAGGGAGAGGGATTGTTGAGGGTGGTTCACAGATTCATAACTAGGGGCAATGAGATGAAATTGAGCAAAGGGAAAATGAGGTTGGATATCTAGACAAACTTCTTAAGTGTCTGTTAGATCATTTGTGAAAGAGTCTCCCAGAGGTAACCACAGATGCTCTGTTGGTTGAGTCATTTAAAAGTATCTGTCTAGGTCATCATATGTTCCCTATTACTGCAGCATCTAAAAAGCAATCACAGAGCCTTAGAAAATTGGGCCAAGAGGGACCTGGGGAGGTCATTTTGGCCTCAAGAGACAAATGATTCTACTTAAAACATCCCCAGAAGACATCTATCAAACAATAATGAGCTATACAACCCCTCATGAGGAAAAGAACTATTATTTTCCCACCATAAATATGAAAAATCAAAAATACAGGGAAAGTAAATGTTTTAACCAAGTCACACAGAAATTATAGGGCAGAGATGGGAATTGAAGTCAAAGCCTTACAGACTAAATGCAACGCCAAAAGAACATTCTTCTCTGGTCTAATCGGTCTGTGTGAGGAATCGGTGAGCATCTTTTCTCATAAAGCATTGGTTTTATTCTGTTCTTCTGATTAGGCAGGTGGACTTCTGGTTCTCCCCAGTCCCCATAAAATTTCTTATTTCCTCAGCAAATTCTTAAAAAAATTTTTTTTAAAAAATTGATCATTACTGGTAATTTGCCAGTTCTAACAAAAAACTCCCTTATTGCAAACATAATAAATGATTTATGCTTGTGATTTTTTTAAACTTTGTCACTTTAAGCTTCTTTCTAGGGTGAATAGCCACCTACCTCGCTTCCCTCAAGAGCTGGACACTCTTCAATGAACAAGAAGGAAAAACTTCCCAGGCAAAACTGGGAACCTGAGAACTAATATTAACTAGCCGACCTTATCCACCTCTTGTTCCTATTATATCAGCCACGACTAGAAAGAAAATGAAACACACTTGACAATTTCTAAATGGATTTTTTTTCCTGTTGGGTTCTCTTCCAGATTGTATTGTGCTACAATGATTTTGAAGTGTTACAAACACTTACTGAGGATGATGTGCAAACTCTTGTTGATGGACAATCTAGTAAAAGAGAAAAAAAGCAAAATTATCTTTTCAATGTAAATTGCTTGCTAAGCCATGGTTTGGAAATTAAGTTAAAACATTTAAATATTTAAAACTTTATTGAGACTTATCAGTAATCAGTAATCTGAACCTGGTCTATTGGATTTGCCAGCAGCCGAAGAGCCAACACCTGTTTTGTTAATGGAACTATTCAAGTTATTCTGGATTTACACCAATGACATGAGATGATGATATAAGCTATGGCTTTTGACAATCTATATTTGAAAACTAGTTACTTTGGATGTCTTCGGTTTTGGATAGCAACTTTGCTTTATTTGCTTTGGTGTGGGTTAGCATGTGTATCATGATTTTATGAAAATCAAGCACCTGTTTCACACTTGGCACTCAAAATGTCACAAGGCCAAAATGATTCCAAATCTAGACTCCCATGCTGCCAGCTTGTAATCTGATCTATGTGGGTATAACTATGCATGCACTGATTACAGCGGGACAGGAAT